>NC_053027.1:485896360-486196360 GCF_003073215.2 Triticum urartu
CATCGCAGAAGAGATCAAGAAGTTGGAAGCAGCAGGCCTTGTCAGAGGAGTGCTCCATCCTACGTGGTTGGCCAATCCTGTAGTCGTGCGCAAGGCAAACGGGAAATGGAGACTTTGTATCGACTTTACCGATGTTAACAAAGCTTGTCCCAAAGACCCATTTCCTTTGCCGCGCATTGACCAGATTGTTGACTCCATGGCCGGATGTGACTTGCTTTCATTTCTTGACGCATACTCAGGATACCATCAGATCTTCATGGTAGAAGAGGATGAGGAGAAGACCGCATTCATAACTCCATGTGGCACGTACTATTTCATACGGATGCCTCTCGGTTTAAAAAATGCTGGTTCAACATTTGCAGGGTAGTCCATGTCGCTCTTGAGCCAAAAATACACAGAAATGTGGAAGCCTACATGGATGACATAGTGGTCAAGAGCAAGGACAAGGCAACTCTGATTCAAGATTTAGACGAGACCTTTGCAAATTTGCGCAAGATCAGCCTCAAGCTCAACCCCGAGAAGTGTGTGTTTGGTGTCTCCTCCGGCAAGCTTCTCGGGTTCTTCGTGTCTCAGCGGGGAATCGAAGCCAATCCCGACAAGATCAAGGCCATTGAGGAGATTGAAGCACCAAAGCGCGTCAAGGATGTACAAAGACTTGCCGGTTGCGTGGCTGCTCTCAGCAGGTTTATTTCTAGGTCTGCTGAGCGCGCCCTGCCATTTTTCAAAATATTGAAAAAGGCAGGTCTAATGAAATGGACTCCAGAAGCGAAGGCTGCGCTGCAAGACTTGAAGAGATACCTGTCCTCCACTCCAATACTTGTCGCACCTAAGCCACAAGAGAAGTTGGTGCTGTATATAGCGGCAACCAATCAAGTGGTTAGTGCTGCGTTAGTAGCAGAGAGGGAGGCAGATGACGAGCCAGCAACCACGACAGGCGCATCCAGCGACAAGCAGGGGGCTTCCCTGATAAGCTCTAGTCCCGACAAGGATGGATCTGCGCAGACGCGCGAGGAGATACAGAAGAGAATGGTACAGCACCCAGTTTACTTTGTCAGTTCCCTTCTGTAGGGGGCTTGGTCAAGGTACTCTGGTGTGCAGAAATTGCTTTTCGGCCTTCTCATGGCCTCGAGAAAGCTGCGCCATTACTTCCAAGCACATGAGATCACAGTTGTCACTCGTTTTCCGCTGAAGAGGATACTACAGAATCCAGAAGCGACAGGCAGGATTGTTGAGTGGGCACTGGAACTGTCAAGTTTTGGCCTCAAGTTTGAGAGTACCTCAACTATCCAAAGCAGAGCATTGGCAGAATTCATAGCAGAATGGACGCCAACACCAGATGAAGAAATTCCAGAAACGAGCATCCCCGTCGAGGAAGCAAGCAAAGAGTGGCTGATGTACTTTGATCGTGCCTTTTCGCTGCAAGGCGCCGGCGCTGGCGTGCTGCTTGTCGCACCCACCGGAGAGCACCTCAAGTACGTAGTCCAGATGCACTTTCCCAAGGAGCAAGCAACAAACAATACTGCAGAGTATGAAGGCTTGCTTGCCGGTCTCAGGATTGCGGCAGACCTTGGGATCAAGAAGATCATTGTCAGGGGTGACTCGCAGCTTGTCGTCCGCCAAGTGAACAAGAGCTATCAGAGTCCATTGTTGGAAGCTTACGTCGATGAAGTGAGAAATCTAGAAGAGCACTTTGACGGCCTACAGATGGAGCATGTTCCAAGAGCTCAGAACGCCATTGCCGATGGCCTCTCAAAGTGCGCCGCACTTAAGTTACCTGTGGAACCAGGGATCTTTGTACTCAAGCTGACTCAACCGTCTGTAACGCCATCAACTAGACAGAGCAAGAAGAGGAAGTTGATTTCTGGTGACTATTTTCCGGCAGAGCTTCCCGAAGCCGCCGCCAAGAAGGTCCCCAAGATCAACGCCAAGAGTGCTGAGGAGCAGTCTGCTCCGGCAAGCCCTAGGGTTTGTTCCGTTGAAGCAGAGGCTCCCGACAAGTTTTGCTCCGGCAAGCTTGCCGGGGAACGTCAAGCTCCGGCAGAGCCGCAGGTTCTTGCCGTAGAAGCGGATGTTCCCGCAGCAGCAGATTTTCCTTTAGTCCTTGTTGTCGAGCCACAAGCTCTAGCATGGGCACAGCAGATTGTCCGTTTCCTTCAGACAGGAGAACTTCCCGAAGAGCAAGAAGAAGCGGAAGGAGTAGCCCAGCAGTCAAGTATGTACCAGTTTGTCGACAACACACTGTACAGAAAAAGACTCAACGGTGTGAAATTGAAGTGTATTCACCAGGAAGACGGACAAAAGCTGTTGGCAGAGATACATGGAGGCATATGTGGTCACCACATTGGCGCAAGAGCACTTGCTGGCAAAGCATTCCGGCAAGGTTTCTTTTGGCCGACAGCCCTCCAGGATGCAACTGCACAAGTAACCAAGTGTGAAGCGTGCCAGTTCCATTCCAAGCAGATACACCAACCAGCTCAAGCTCTCCAGACGATCCCTTTATCCTGGCCATTTTCGGTCTGGGGGCTCGACATCCTCGGCCCCTTTCCCCGAGCAGTCGGGGGCTTTGAGTACTTGTACGTTGCAATCGACAAGTTCACAAAGTGGCCGGAAGTGGAAGCAGTGAGGAAGATGACAGCACAGTCAGCAGTCAAGTTCTTCAGGTCGACTGTTTACCGCTTCGGGATCCCTAACAGGATAATCACCGACAACGGTACGCAATTCACGAGCCGCACCTTCATGCAGTACGTCCAAGATCTTGGCGCCAAGGTCTGCTTCGCTTCTGTTGCTCACCCGAGAGGCAACTGTCAAGCGGAGAGGGCAAATGCTGAAGTGCTGCGTGGGCTCAAGACCAGGACTTTCGACAGGCTGCACAAGTGCGGAAGAAACTGGATCGAGGAGCTGCCGGTGGTTCTTTGGTCGATCAGGAAGACGCCAAATCGAGCCACTGGCCAGACACCTTTCGCTCTAGTCTATGGAGCAGAGGCAGTTCTCCCCACGGAACTCGTATACGGGTCACCTCGAGTGCTCACTTATGATGAGCTTGAGCAAGAGCAGCTGCGACAAGATGACGCGCTGCTCCTTGAGGAAGACCGTCTTCAGGCTGCTGTACGAGCTGCTCGCTACCAGCAAGCTTTGCGCCGCTACCATAGCCGCAAAGTTAACGCCAGAAGTTTCGAGGAAGGCGACCTTGTTCTTCGGCGTGTTCAGTCCGCCAAGAATTCCAACAAGTTGACGCCGAAGTGGGAAGGCCCTTACCGGGTGAAACGAGTCACTAGGCCTGGCACTGTCCGCCTTGAGACCGAAGATAGCATTCCGGTGAGCAATTCCTAGAAAATTGAGCATCTTCGTAAGTTTTACCCGTAAGGCGCGGTTGCCGGAACCTATTCCGGCAACCACCTTTTGTACAAGTCTTGCTGCTGTTGCATGTAATCCTTTGTACAAAGCCGGGCGCAGACCCCGTGTATAAGTAAAGCTCATATGCTCCGCACATCTTGTCAATTTCATGCTTTCTATTTTTTGCATATGTGATCTGACACTTTGTGCAGCACCTACTCCTCGGTAAGCAATAACGAGCTGTAAGGCTCCATATCTTTATTTTCTCCTCTTTCTTTTTTCTCTCAAGGAAAGGAAGGTTCCCCCGCCCACAAGTTTGCCGGGGGGGAAAGGAGAAGATAATGGTATGGACCAGGCGTCGCTCAAGAAAGTTTCGCCTTACCGGGAAGCAAACAACAGAAAAGATAAGTTGCCAAAGTTTGAGCAATCAGATCTTTTAAATTTTTAAGTTATCTCCCTTGAACGACTGCACTTTGTATGGAAAACCTGTGCGCGGAGGAACCAACTCGTAGCTAGTTGCGCCCTTACTTTGTTTCGAGTCCGCTCAACAACTTAAGTGAGCTGCGACTAGTTGCGACAAGGTTTCTTGTCGGTAGCGGCACCGCCAGCAGGCTGCTGACGTCCCGCACTCAGCGCTCGCGGCTAAGGTGCCTGCACCGGCAAGTTCCCTAAAAGCGTAGGGCAAAAACATACAAAGGGAGGAATCAAGTAAAGGGAATAACATTGCAATCATTACCCGGAATAGAGTTATATTACAAGGTAGCTTGTCGCGGCTCTAACAGATTGATCTCATAACATGACCAGCAGCGACAAGAAAAGAAGAAAACGGGCGGCCTAGTCTACGCGATCACCCTCAATCCTCTTGATCCCGCTCACCTTGTCCACAATGGGTGCGACAAGGGTCTTGAGCGCCTCCAGATCAGCATCCGGCGGCAGGGTCTTGAGGACGTTGGTGAGGTTGAGGCCCGGGTTGCGGAAGGCCACCTTTACCAACACCTTTTGAAGAGCTCCCGCGCAGATCTTGCGCGACTCGTCGGCCAGCTGCTTTGGGATCCTCTCCCGGAGTCGCTGGAGGGCCGTCGCCACGCTTTGAAGAACAAGATGAGCTTGGCGCTGGGTTGGAGGTTCTCGTCGGAGGGATACCCAAGATCCTCCATCTCCAGCTGCGCCAGCTCCCTGTCAATGTCTGCGGCAACATTCACGATACCCTCCGTCCAGTGCTCCACATTCTCCCTAAAAGCATTCTGGGCGGCGGCAGCACTCGCCAGCAGCGCCTTGTCGGCCTTGATCTCCTCCTTCAAGGCCACCTCCTGCTCCCTGGTGCCGTCCAGCGTCTTGGTCAAAGTAGTCAGCTTCAACTCAAGATCTGCGTTGGAGTCCTTGGCGGTGCTGAGCTCCTTGCCCTTCTCGGCGAGACAAGCCTGCAGCTCTGAGTGGCTGTAGGCGTCCTTCTCCCGCTGACGCTTGAGCGCGGCAAGCTCCTCACCACTCGCCTTGAGATCGGCCTCCAGCTGCGCCGCCTTCGTCTCTAGCTCCTTCTTGGTGGCCTCGGCGGCTGCGGCAGCATCCTCCGCTTGCTTGAGGGCCCCGCCGAATGTTCGCTCGCGCGCGGCAAGCTCCTCCTCGTGGGCGTCAAGGTTGACCTTTCGCTGCACCAGCTCGCCCTCCTCCGCAGACAGCTTTTCAGTGGCAAGACGCCGTTGCTCTTCGACTTCAGCCTTCTCGAGGAGGAAGGCCTTCTGCTCCTCGGCGAGTTGCTCCCGCTCCTCTGCCAGGGACCGAAGAGCTTCCTGGTTGAGACCCCGGAGCTCCTCCGTGCGCTTTTCGATGTCCACTCCCGCCTTCGCAATGAGCGCCTCGCGGGATTCCAGCTTGGCTTGCCGGGCATGATAGAGCGACACCAGCTTCCGCAGCAGCCGCTCCTCCTCAGGCTCGCTGCTTTTGCTGCTCGGCGCGTCAACCAGCGTCAGCCCAGCGGAAGTGAGCACCTCTCCATCAAAGCTCTCTCCCTCGACCGGCGCCCTGGAGCTTGACGCCCAGGGGAGGTTGATGAAGACGTCATCGCCGGCCTTCAAGTAGACGCCTGGCTGGGGCTCTTTAGAGCCTGGCATTGCAGCAGCGGCGGACGGGTCGGCGGTCGACGTAGCGCCTGGCGCTCCTGCGGCCTCAGGGCCGTCAGTGCGATCGCCGGACCCCTCGCCAGCTGCTGCGGTGGCAGCTTTGACGGCCTCGTCGCCGGCGGGATCGTCAGCACCGGCCGCTTCTTCGGTGGCAGCGGCGTCGTCGGCGGCAACCTCGATCTCCATCGGCTCCGCAGCAATGGGTCTGATGACCGAAAAAGGGAGAAGAGTCAAGTAAATGTCCAAAAAAGAAGATCAAAAGAAGAAGAACCCAAGGGAAGTTTTGAAGCGAGAGGATTACCTGTCCCGGGTTCTGTAGTCGTGGTCTCCGCCGCCAGAGGGCCGCTGGTGCTGTCCCTTGCCGGAGAACTCTCCCTTGCTGGAGACTTCTCCCTTGCCGGAGAACTCTCCCTTGCCGGAGGACTCTCCCTTGGCATTTCGGGGGCGGCCTGCGGGCGCTCCTGGTGGGGCTGCTCTGCTCCTACACAAACCAACAGTCAGACGTCAGCAAAGAAAGAGTATCCATGCGCGCCTAACAGCGGAAAGTGAACCATATACTTACGCTGGGGGCTGCTCTGGAGAACAGTTGCCGGGTCTGGCAAGGTTGTCTCGGACGCACCCCCTGCTGTCGCCGTGGGTTCGTCCTCGATGATAATCACCGGGACCTTGGCCCTCTTCGCTGCTCTCTGGGCCAGAGTCCTAAAAAGGAATAAGTCCAGAGCAAAGCAAATGAGATACAAGACAAAATAGAAAGAATTGAAGAACTACAAGTACAACAAGAGAATCTTACTCTTCTTCTTCCTCGCCGGAGCTGTTCGCGGAGAAGTCGAAGTCCGGCTCACGTCCTGCGCGAGGAGGCGGAGGAGTAGTTTCCCTTGGCCGCTTGGCGGGAACAGTGGCGGTAGTCTGAGACGACCCCGCCCCGGCTGCCGCCGCGGCGTGAGAAGCGGCAGGAGCAGAAGCGGTGGTCCGGGTGGACCCCGCTCCAGTTGCCGCAGCAGCGTGAGGTGCTCCCGTGGCAACAGTGCTTGCCGCGGTGGAGCGTGTCGCGCGGCGCGGCGGCTGTTGACTCGCCCGCCGCTCCGCTACGTCCCCGGCCTTGCGGAGATGCCTTCTTGGTGGGGATGGAGGTTCTGCTTGCGGCGAGCTGCCTGAAGATGAGGAGGAAGAGGAGTTGATCTCCAGCGAGCCGCCTGTATCCTCGGCGGGCTCGCTTGACTCGACGCCATGCCGGCAAGCTCTTTCTCACCGATGGGCTCCTCTCGCTCGGCACGGCTTGCCGCCTCTGCTGCATCTGCCTCCTCCACGGTGAATCCAAATTCGCCCGCGGCTGCGGCTGCCGCCGCCTCTTCCAGCCTAGTGGCGATGCGTGTCATCTCCGCATCGGTGGTGTCGCGGGTGAGGCTATCCTTTTCGTCGGAGCGGACCGACACTTCTACCAAGCCGTCAAAGAACTCCTGCACGACGTTGTCTGCAGGCTCTTGCCAAGTTGGGACAATTCCATGCGAATCGCACAGCGGCATCATTGCACGGATGCGGTCGAGCGCGGAGTTGTTGCACAGCGGAACGACACCCTGCGGCAACCTGAACACTTCGGGATGTTGAGGGTCATACTTGAACAGCTCCTGGAGCATCGCGTTAAGCTCCAGAACAGTGAAGTTGAAGTTGAGGCCCGGACGCAGCCTCATGATATCCGCCGCATTCTTGAATTCCCAGGCGGGTCTCCCCCGTTCCTGCAGGGGGGCGATGCGGCGACGAAGAAAATCTGCGCCAACAGCGCCTACAGTGAGCCCGGCAAGCCTGAGGCGTAGGATCCGAGTGACGGCAATCTTCAGCCTATCGTCTTCCGGGGCCACGTCACTCCAATCGCTGCCGTGTGCTACTGGGGCTTGGCACCGGGCGGTAAACGGCTGCGGGTTCTCCTCGACAATCCAGCACCAGTCTGCTCTCCATTCCTCCCACTTGCCGCGGAACTCTCCCTCCAGATAAGTGTCCTTTTGGCCAGCCCTCGAGATCCAGGCGATTCCGCCGGATAAAGGCTCTCCTCCCTCTACTCGGGGCATAAAGAAGTGGCGAAAAAGGGCTACATTGGGATAGACTCCAACAAAGTTTTCGCAGAGATGTGCGAAAACTGCCATGGTCAGAACAGCATTGGGGGTGAAGTCAAGGAGGTGGAACCCGTAGGTGTTCATAATATCGCAGAAGAACTCAGAGAAGGGCGGGCAGAGCCTGCAGTAGAAGAACAAGGCGAAGAAAGGATATCCGTTTGGAGCCATTTTCCAAGCGGCGGCTGGAAGTACCTTCGTGCGCGGATGCGCTCGCGTCTCCGTCGACCAGAAGAGGTAGTAGTTCTCCCTCAGCTCCCTCGCGGCGAGCTTGGGGGGGAAGATTGCCCGCTCCTTTCGCAGCGCCGCAAGCCGCTGCGCCTCGGTCGACTTCACAACCTTCCCTTTGTCGTCTCTCGGAGCCATGGCGGAAGTGGTGGAGGAGGTCGACGGCGTTGGTGGTGTTGGTGGCGATGGGGGGCGGGGCACTGCTCTCTTTCAGATTTGGGAAGACGAGGGAGCGGCGGAGGTTTCCGAGATTAGAGTAGCAACCGGCGAATGGGCGAACTACCCCTGTTTCCCTTGCTTATAAAGAGGGAGGGGCGGGCGTTCCGCATCTCCGAATAAAGAAACCACCCATGATCTCTCCCACGACGCCGCATTCAACGCGTGCCGTTCGGGGACGGCGCGGTGGATACGGGGAGAGATACGGCGTAACCCAGGCCGCGCGTGCCCGTGCCCTGTTTTGGGCCTGGCCCACCAGCGCTCGGCACCGTGTCTGGCCCAGGCCCGGGGGCTCCTGTCGGTGTACTAGAGTAGGGGTACCCTAGTATCCCGAACTTGTGCACGGGCAGTCGCAGCATCCCGCGGCAAGGCTTGCCGGGTGACCGCCAAGGTCCTCCGTGGTTCCTTTGGAGCCATTCAAGGACAAAGTATACAAGCCAAGGAGACAAGACCCCGGCAAGAGGAGCTTGCCGGGAAGGCCAACCAAGGAATCTACAAGACCCCGGCAAGAGGAGCTTGCCGGGAAGGCCAACCAAGGCATCTCAAGGAACTTGCCGCGATGCGCCACGCGTCCCGGCAAGGCCCGGTGAGCGACAAGCTCCCAGACGCGACAAGACAACAACCGCGGCAAGGCGCTTGCCGTGGCAAGCCACCACTCTATGCCCGCGCTCCAGCACATCCACCAACGTGTCGCTCTGGGACCCTTCCAGGCGTACGTGGTGGGAGTCTATGCAGCCAGCGGCGCGCGGTGGCAAGCGGCGCTGACAAGATTGCCATCGTGGCGAGCGGTGGCGTCCCTGACGGTCCCTTTTGCACTATTTAGGCGACGCAGACGGGCATTTAATGACCTTGTCCCCTGCCGTCAGGGTTAGGTATGATACACTGTAGCAGGTAGTTGTACCTACCGCAACACCTTTCCATTTTTACCCTTGTCTACGTTGCCACCTGTCGGTGACCCCTTGAGCATATAAAAGGAGGCCCATGCGCAATGTAGAGAGGGGGGGGAGAACACTCACACTCGGTCTCGTTAGCTGCTGGGGTGTACTGTAGCACTCCGCGCTCCCGAGCAAGAACTCAATACAAACCACAAAGCAGGAGTAGGGTTTTACGCATCCGTGCGGCCCGAACCTGGGTAAACTGCTCGTGTGCTTCGCCTCGATCCGCTCTTCGTGCGACCCTCGCCCCCGCCGAACCGAAAGGGACTCAGTCCGCCGGTCCCATAGGTGCTCGTGGATCAGTACCCCGGCAGTGCAGTAGGTTGAGGGGTAGCTAATTGTGGTTCCGGACGAGGTGAAGATACTCTAAACAAACCCCTCAAAGGATTGTTTTCCATAGTAACAAGTGACAATAAATTTCAGCACACTATATAAATGTTTCCTTACCAAATTCCACTTACCAAAGGCGCTTCACTCCCCGGAAACGGCTCCAGAAAATAGCCTTGATGACCCACAAGTATAGGGGATCAATTGTAGCTCTTTTCAATAAGTAAGAGTGTCGAACCCAACGAGGAGCAGAAGGAAAAGACAAGTAGTTTTCAGTAAGGTAATGTCTGCAAGTGCTGAAATTGTAAGTAGCGGAGTAGTTTGATAGCAAGATAATTTGTAACGAGCAAGTAACTATAGTAGTAACAAAAGTGCAGCAAGGTATCCCAATCCTTTTGATGCAAAGGACATGCCAAAACGGTCTCTTATGATAAGCAAAGCGTTCTTGAGGGTACACGGGAATTTCATCTAGTCACTTTCATCATGTTGGTTTGATTTGTGTTCGCTACTTTGATAATTTGGTATGTGGGTGGACCGGTGCTTAGGTGTTGTTCTTACTTGAACAAACCTCCTACTTATGATTAACCCTCCCGCAAGCATTGATGTCTACTACGCAACCTTCTTCTTGTAGACGTTGTTGGGCCTCCAAGTGCATAGGTTTGTAGGACAGTAGCATATTTACCTCAAGTGGATGACCATTGTTTATCAATCCGTGGGAGGCGTAGGATGAAGATGCTCTCTCTCAAACAACCATGCAACCAAACAACAAAGAGTCTCTTGTGTCCCCAACACACCCAATACAATGGCAAATTGTATAGGTGCACTAGTTCGGCGAAGAGATGGTGAAACAAGTGCAATATGGATGGTAGATATAGGTTTTTGTAATCTGAAAAAATATAAAAACAGCAAGGTAACCAATGATAAAAGTGAGCACAAACGGTATTGCAATGCTTCGAAACAAGGCCTAGGGTTCATACTTTCACTAGTGCAAGTTCTCTCAACAAGGATAACATAATTAGATCATATAACAATCCCTCAACATGCAAAAAAGAGTCACTCCAAAGTCACTAATAGCGGAGAACAAACGAAGAGATTATTGTAGGGCATGAAACCACCTCAAAGTTATTCTTTTCGATCAATCCATTGGGCTATTCCTGTAAGTGTTACAAACATCCCTAGAGTTCGTAGTAAAATAACACCGTAAGACACAAATCAACCAAAACCCTAATGTCACCTAGATACTCAAATGTCACCTCAAGTATCCGCGGGTATGATAATATGATATGCATCACACAATCTCAGACTCACCTATTCAACCAACACAAAGAACATCAAAGAGTGCCCCAAAGTTTCTACCGGAGAGTCAAGACGAAAACGTGTGCCAACCCCTATGCATAGATTCCAAAGGTCACGGAACCTGCAAGTTGATCACCAAAACATACATGAAGTGTATCAATAGAATACCCCATTGTCACCATAGGTATCCCACGCAAGACATACATCAAGTGTTCTAAAATCTTTAAAGACTCAATCCGAGAAGATAACTTCAAAGGGAAAACTCAATCCATTACAAGAAGGTAGAGGGGGAGAAACATCATAATCCAACTATAGTAGCAAAGCTCGTGGTACATCAAGATCGTGCCACATCAAGAACACGAGAGAGAGAGAGAGAGAGAGATCAAACACATAGCTACTGGTACATACCCTTAGCCCCGAGGGTGAACTACTCCCTCCTCGTCATGGAGAGCACCAGGATGATGAAGATGGCCGCCGGTGATGGATCCCCCCTCCGACAGGGTGCCGGAAGAGGGTTCCGATTGGTTTTTGGAGGCTACAGAGGCTTGTGGCGGCGAAACTCCCAATCTAGGTTATTTTCTAGAGGTTTGGGGATTTATAGGAGAGGTTGGCATCAAGAACAAGTCAGGGGGCCCCACGGAGAGTCCACGAGGCACAGGGGCGTGCCCTCCACCCTTGAGGGCCCCACGAGACTCCCCTCCGGTAACTCTTCATTCCAGTATTTTTTATATTTTCTAGAAAAATCTCCGTTGATTTTCAGCGCATTTCGAGAACTTTTATTTCTGCACAAAAACAACATGCCAGTAGTTCTGCTGAAAACATTGTCAGTCCGGGTTAGTTCTAACCAAATCATACAAAAATCATGTAAAACTAATATAAACATGGCATGAATACATCAAAAATTATAGATACGTTGGAGATGTATCAAGCATCCGCAACTACGAGAAAAGTATTAAGAATAAATTCTAACCATAGCATTAAACTTTTTGATCCAATCAGCCCCTTACAAAATAGCGCATAAACTGGGGTTTAAGCTTCTGTCACTTTCGCAACCCACAATCTAATTTCTACTCCACAATGCATTCCCTTAGGCCCAAATATGGTGAAGTGTCATGTAGTCGACGTTCACATGACACACTAAGGGAATCACAACATACATACTATCAAAATATCGAACACATATCAAGTTCACATGATTACTTGCAACATGATTTCTCCCGTGACCTCAAGAACTGTCTGATTTTGGGTTCCGGCAAAACCCTCAAGGTTCGAACACTGGGGTGCGCACGGAGATGCCCCCCTACCGATCCACGCCCTAACCTCGCTACGATCTCAGAGGCTAGCTCGACGAACTCGCAACACAAGGGACACACGATTTATACTGGTTCGGGCCACCGTTGTGGTGTAATACCCTACTCCAGTGTGGTGGTGGTGGATTGCCTCTTGGGCTGAGGATGAACAGTACAAGGGGAAGAACAGCCTCCTAAGGCGAGGTGCTCTTGTGCTTGGTGAGTTTGTGTGGTGGTCTTGGTGGAATGGATCCGGTCCAAGATGTGGTCTCTCTGCCTATGGTGGTGGCTAGTCCTATATATAGAGGACCTGGTCCTCTCCCCAAATATTGAGTGGGGAGGGAGCCAACAACGGCCAATTTGAAAGGGGACAGCTAGTACAAGCTATCCTGACAAAAGCAGTCTTCGCCTGCCAAAGGCTCTGGTGTCAACGCCGTCTTGGGCTCCACGGTGACCTCTGCCTTGCCGTCCTGCTGGTCTTGGTCTTGTTGCACCGATATGGAAACCTTTGCTTGACGCCTCGATACTCCAAAGCTGTGTTTGCCTCTTTAGCACCAAAGAGGAAACAAGGACACTGTGCGCACTGGCGCCCGCCTGGTCTCGGTCGTCATGGCTCACGTCATGGGAACCTCGCGAGGTTTGCCTTGCCTTGATCTGTCTGCCCCTCGCGAGCCAGCCTGATGAGGCCGCTCCCGAGGAGGTCTTGCATCGTCCGCCTTGCGAGGCTTGCCCCCTTGCGAGGGTCTTGAATGCTTTTTGGTGAAGATGGGTCGTACGGGCCCGCTCATAGGGCCACGCCGTGGGCCGCAGGCTGGCAAGTCTGGGGACCCCCGTTCCCAGAACGCCAACAAGAAAAAAAGTAACTACTCACAAATGATAAACATGTTCATGATCAGAGGAGTATTAAATAGCATAATGGATCTAAACATATAATCTTCCACCAAATAAACCATATAGTAATCAACTACAAGATGTAATCAACACTACTAGTCACCCACATGCACCAATCTATAGTTCCGGTAACAAGATTGAATACAAGAGATGAACTAGGGTTTGAGATGAGATGGTGCTATTGAAGATGTTGATGGAGATTGCCATCCCCAAGATGGGAGAGTTATTGGTGATGATGATGACGATGATTTCCCCCTCCGAGAGGGAAGTTCCCTCGGCGAAATCGCTTCGCTGGAGGGCAAAAGTGCTCCTGCCCAAGTTCCGCCTCGAGACGGTGGCGCTCCATCTCAAAAGTCTCCTTCTTAATTTTTCTAGGTCAAAATGACTTATATACCAGAAGATGGGCCGAGGAGGCCACAACCCGCAAGGGCGCACCTGGGGGGCCTGGCGCGCCCAGGTGGGTTGTGCCCACCTGGTGGCCCCCTCTGGTGGTTATTGGCTCCAGTATTTCTTAAATATTCCATAAAAAATATTCATGAAGTTTCAGCTTATTTGGAGTTGTGCAGAATAGGTGGCCTGACGTAGCTTTTCCAGGTCCAGATTTCCAGCTGCCGGAATTCTCCCTCTTGGTGTGTTCCTTGCAAATTACAAGAGAAAAGGTATTAGAATTACTCCAAAAAGCATTATTATGGATAAAACCATTAGGAATAACAGTAAGAAAACATGATGCAAAATGGACGTATCAGTCCATGATCCACACACATTTGTCATTCGGGGGCTAACACCTGAGATTTACTCAATAAACATACTTAGTCCCCTACATGTATATTGTCATCAACATCAAAATATGATGTAAGGGCATGATTGCACTTTCAATCTCCCGCCTTTTGGTTGTTGATGACAATCATACATGTAGTATCACATAAAAATAATTTGCAAAGTAATACATATGTCATTTTTTATTGAGCTCCCCCTTGTGTGTGCATAAGATGCTTATCAATAATTCAATGCACATATTATAAGTTTTCGTATGGGAGAGTAGTTAAGACGGAACTCAAATCAAGCCGTAGACAACCCATAGTTAACAATGAATCTTATGATGAGAAAAGAAAGATGGCAGGTAAAATAGCAAATATATGAGATACATCATCAACTCATAGTCTCATAGATAATAGGATAGAGTCTCATAATTAAGTACCACACATGGCAAACATAGATAGTATGAATGATAGCAAAGAAAACATAGAGCTCGACATCTAAGGTACTACTACTACAACTCCCCGTTTGACAGCAACATCCAAAAGGGGCGAAGATATCTAGAGGAACCAAAGCTAGATCACTCCTGGTGGATGTCATCATCATCGACCACCCCATCAAAGAACTCGGCGTACACGTCGTGAGATAGGAACCCGAAGGAGCAAGTGGACGGTGCAGGAGGAATGGGGTCATCCTTGTGCACCGGACTGCCATAGGCATGAAGCCGCTGCTTGAGATGGTTCTTGGAGAGGATTAGGCGCTTCTGAACATTGTGGTTTTGCTTGCAGTTGAACGTGATAGCCTTCAGGATGGCAGATTGGGCTTTCTCCATGAATGAGGCAATGCGACCAAACGGTTCACTCGAGGATGAGGATGCTCCAGAGGATTTCTTTGGCTTAACTAGAGTCTTGCCCTTTGTAGAAACCTTGGTGGTGGCTGTCTTGGACATGTGAATAGTTAGTTTCCACATGGTATGCTCAACGGTTTTGACAATCTCAAAAGGAGCAGTGTGATCGATGGGCGCCTGAATGAATGGGGCATGAGGAAACTGGCGCGGCTGCAGAAAGCTGGACAAACGGATCTCATGCCAAATGTAGTGAGAAGTATCAAGTGGCACAGTGGGCTCATCATGCATGCAGACCATCAAGTCAATGCAGTAGTCGCGAGCCCGCGAATGATCTCCCTTCTTGGGATAGAGAGTGCAAAGCACACACTAAAAGAGCATGTAGTAGGGAGACTTGAAGATGGATACCTCATTGGGTGGATACTCTAGATCATCCTCCAAGAGCTCACTTGTAGGTTTGACCAGAGGCATACATGCATCAATACCCATGGGCCTAGACAGAGGATGCAAACTATGAATCTTATGGCCAACACCAGACGAGCCCAATATCTGAACAAACTGATGATAGGTGACGCTAAGCTGAGCATTGTCCGTCATCCACGTGAGAGTGTTGTTTGGTGGAAAGCAGAAAGTGGCATATAATTTAAGAATGGCAGCTTCATTCCAGTCACACTTGAAGGTAATTGCCGGACCAAGAGTCATGTCAACAATGATCTTGACAGTGTTATCAGGAAACAACTCAGGGTGAGCCCGCATGTAGGAAAGATCCACAGGACAATGAGGAGCCAGACCATATGGTTACGAACCATGCTAGCATATATATCTTGCTGCTTATGAGTGTGAAACAGAGGGTCCTCCGCATCAGCTAGCATCTCAAACTGATTCACATCCCTCCGAAATTCCAGATAGGGACCGGCCCCATGGTCTTGAAGTTGTGAATGGTCCATAGGAGGGTATGAGCACCGAGGAGCGTGGGAGGGGGTCGAGGGGGCGTCGTGGCGCTCGAGGTGACTGCAGCAACAAGCAGGAAGGTAGGAGGTGGCTAGCGCGTGCTGGCGTGCCGCGGTCACGCGCTCCCGTCCCTCTGGCAAGAGGTAGGGGACGACTGATGCCCCGGTGGTGGGCTGGGCCGGCCAGCTACAGTGTTGGGCCGCAACAGGTAAACTATCTCCTTCTCTCTGCTTATGTATTTGTTTTTGTTTTCTAATTCGTTCGTCTATTTTTGATTTAGCTAAAATACAAACCATTTCTAAAAATCCGGAAATAAATTGTGGGCATCTTTTGAAATATTTCCAACAACCCACATTTAGTTTCAGAGTTATTTGAGCATCTAAAGTATTTATAGCAATTAAATTCCCAAATTCAAATATATAATGATTTAATTCAAAAATCCAGGGATGACCTAGAAAATGTGCACCATTTTTAGCAGATATTTCCACCCATTTAAAAAATGATGAACTTTTCTAAAGGGCATTTTGGGTTCATTGAAAATATTTTCAGTTGATTCTAGTTGAATTTATTTGGTGCTAGGGTTTGAACATCCCCAATTCAAATTCATTTCAATTTTAACATGATGATCATGCAATGACAAGCAAAGGTTAAAGTTAGGGCTGTGACAAATTGTTTCTTCGGAAAGTGCACCGTATACTCATTACCATTGATATGAAATGTGACCTTGCTTTTTCTGCAATCAATAAACGCCCTTGTAGTATTCAAAAAGGGTCTACCAAGGATAACGACATGTTGTCATTGTCGGGCATATCAACTATAACAAAGTATGTCAAGATCATAACATTTGCAACTACAACAGGCACATCCTCATAGATATTGATGGGTATGACCATTGATTTGTCAGTCATTTGCAATGATATTTCAGTAGGTGTGAGCTTACTCAAATCAAGTCTTCTATATAAAGAGAAAGGCATAACACTAACACCGGCTCCTGAATCACATAAAGCAGTTTTGACATAGTTTCTTTCAATGGAGCATGGTATAGTGGGTATTTCTGGATCTCCTAGTTTCTTAGGTACCCCATCCTTAAAAGAGTAATTTGCAAGCATGGTGGAAATTTCAGCTTCAGGTATCTTTCTTTTACCAGTGACAATAACTTTCATATATTTAGCATATGGGGCCATCTTCAAAATATCTGTCAAACGAGTACGCAAAAAGATTGGCCTAAGCATTTCAGCAACGCGTTCAAATTCTTCATCCTTATTTTTAGACGATTTAGTTGGGAAAGGTATGGGTTTATGAACCCATGGTTCTCTTTCCATACCATGTTTTCTAGCAACAAAATCACTTTTATCGTAATGTTTATTTTTGGTAGGTGGGCTATCAAGATCAACAGTAGGTTCCATTTCAACATCATTATCAGGTTCTTTATCATTGTTTGGTTGAGCATCCACATAAATTTCATCATTTTCATTATCGTTATCACTAGGTGGATGTTCATTACCAGATTGTGGCACCCCGGCTTAGAGAAACCGGAATGCCCCGTATTCCAGCCCAGAGATCGAGGAGAAGTCTTCTGGAATATGGCACTGCTTATCATAGAACAAACTAGCTCTTTATTGCAAGCTATATTGGGTACAAGGGTATTACATCGGCACGGCGACACTACGCCTACCACGGTTGCTCTATGTAAGCAGCAGAACAACTCGACGCAGCGGAATGACTACTGGTAGCGGAACAGCGATGATAGTGATGAACTCCACTCCATAGGGACTCTGGCTGGAACGCTTATCCTAGCGCGCAAACAAGGGATCCATGGAAAACAAGCAATCATATCCGGCATGACCTACAAACTGGCATGACACACCAGGTTAGTACATTGAATGTACTTGCAAGCTCACAGCAACCAAAGCAATGAAGACAAGCAATAGCATGGCAATTATAGGTTAACCAGGTTTAACATGATACTATCAGATCAATCATAGCATGAACAAGATGATATAGCTAGAACAATACGAACATGTCATAAACATATAAACATGATGAGACTAGCATGCAACATGATGACGCTATGATGCTCCAACTTACTCTGCTTGGGTTACATCGTAACCATCACCTGCACAAACTTACCATCACGGACATCACACGATCATCTCAGGATCCAATCAAGCTTGGTATTAACAATACCGTAGTAATCATTCATGACCACAAGGAGCTTGACCTTTACCCTTGACTCTCGCATAACACCACAAATATCCAACAAGTTGGCATTCACGATACTACAGTGATCCTCTCACGATCACATAAATATCAACCAACTTCTTTCATCATCGAACCAGGGTTGTTATTAAGCAAATTATTATTATTACTATTGACCCATAGTGTGACCAACTACGAATTGGGCCCTTATCCGCGGGCGCGGCTATCAATAGATTTAACACACACTCTCTGCACAAGTTAGCACACTGTACCCACACCATGGAACCCTGACCTCGCACTCCATTTAGGTGGACCAAAGCGTTCCGACAAAACCATTCTACTGCCATGACACCCTCCCGGCCACTCCGACCAACTCCCCTTTGGGCTAAGTCCTGGGTGGCCCCGTGCCTAGCAAAGGCACCAACGGCCACCGTTGTGGCAAAACGGTTCCAAACGGGGACAAGGATCCATACTCAACAACGGGCACACAAAACGGTTTCAAGCGTGGTTGCACTGGTCAGATCGATATGGTGGCACCATGACTCAGCCAACAGTTGTTCCTGTTCAATTTAATCCGGTTAAACTTAAATGCAATATGCTGAGTCATGATAAAAGTAACATGATGCAACTACAATGCATGAACATGATATTAACATAAGCATGGGGATGCATCACAATCAACGAGCATAACAGTAACATTTAACCATTTATCCAAATGAGCATGGCATACTAACGAGCATGGTTATCATAACTAGAACACTAACCATAGCATAACATGACCACTAGCATCAACAATAAATACCATGCAATAACATAATGATAAAACTACCATGCAAGTATTTAATCAACTGGAGGCAAAAGAGCATGCATAACAACGGTACTTGAAATAGACGATAGTCATGCACCGAAGACCACAACCAACATGTAATACTACCAAACATTGCCAACATTAAAGTAATACTAGCATGAAGAACATAATCACAGAGTGCAAGAAAACATAGCATGACGGTAAACACCGATCCATAAGCATAACCGAAATACCGACAACAGTAGCAAAACGAACAGGCAGTTATTAAAGATTCAAGTTGAAAACCAATGCTTTTGCATGGCTATCATGAAAATGGTGGTTGTGGCTTGCCTGGGTACGAAGAAGGCTCCAGGGACAAGTGCGGAAAGATCATTGAAGGAATCACCGGAAAGGGTACTCTCTCGGAGGGGGCTGATTAGGGGCAAGGGCAAAAAGGTCATTTCCTGTATGTCAGACCATAGTGAAAATGATGTGAACAGAACGGTCTCGACGAGAGAAAGACGCGGGATTTGGATTCACCTCAATCGGAGTTACGGGTAAAAAGATACGACCATTTAAAGTTCAGGGACCAATTTGTAGCAAAACATTTACCAATAGGTCCCTGTCTGAATAAACTGAACGTGCCTTTCTCAGAAATACGCTTTCCAGAGAGGAAAGTGCGTTCTGTCCCGAAGAAGAGGAAGAATATGCTTTTGGCATAGGGAAGGTGTACTTTCGGAAATACGCGGGCACTTATCCACGTCAGCGCCCGGGGTCAACCCCTTGTGTGGCTGATGGGTGGGCCTCGAGGAGGTGGGGCCCGCCTGGCCAGGTTGAGGGGAGGGGGTGTTGTCGTCTTCATCTCGCTCGCCCGCGCGGCCAGAGGTCAGGGCCGGCGCATGCGGCCGTGCTCGCAGCTCCGACCACCAACGGCGACGCCCGACCTAGCGTTGGACTTAGGGGACGGAGGCGGACCCGCCTATGGGTGTCACGGTCGTCGGAGAGGTCGGAGGCGAGCAGGGCATCACCCGCGGCGGATGGCGGTTTCGGTCAGAAGTGGGCACGCGTCAACTGGCCACGGGAGGAAGAGGCGAAGGGCGGGGAAGAACCAGAGGGCTATAGGTGATCTAGTGGTGGTGGAACGGAGGAGGGAGGGCATCGACATTGAGCCAATTTAGGCCAAGGCCGATGCAGGAACGACGGCCATGGAGGGAACCAAAGAGCTCTTTGAGCTCGGGAGAGTAGCGGGACGGGGTCCTGGGAGGTGGAGGAGTGGCTTGGTGAGCTCGGGGGTCTTGGAGGTGGGCTTAAATAGCCGTGGCAAGGCGGTTCGTGCTCGGGTGTCACCGCGGACGCGTGTCTGGCACCGCGGACACGTGTGCACGCGGATGAGCTCAGAGGTAGGTGACGGGGAGGAACAAGGAAGAGCTCACGAGGAAGAAGAGGCCAAGGGGAGGGACTTAAATTGCCGCGGCGCGAGGTGCCAAGCCGGTTGCCGCCGCTCGAGCTCGGCCAAAGCTCTGGCGAGGCTCAGCGAGCACGGGCGGGCAAGGGAACGCGACGACGAGGATGCGGACGAGGCTCAGAGGCCACGGAGACGAGCTACGCTTGAGGACACGAGGAGGAAGAAGCCAACAGAGGAGAAGACGATGGTCGGCTATAGATCGTTCGTGGACGGGCTCTGTTCACGACGGGGACGGCTCATCGGGGAAGAAGACGGAGGGGAAATGGCTCCATGGGAACGGAGACAACACGGGGAACGCGCTAGGCATGCACGTGTGAGCGAACACGATGAGCACGAGCCGTGCCCGAGCAAAACGATGCTCTGGACGCGACCAATGCTGCCAGAGCGCGTGCAAATGACGCGGTCACCGCTATGCCCGGCAAGGAGGGGACGCAAGAGATTGCTGCGAGCTGTCTAGTGATGAGTCCCTTCATCATATAAGCTGAGGGAGTTGATGGATCAAGAGAAGGAGCCAAGTAGAGGAGTGTGGCATCGCTGAAACTTTGCTGTATCAGTTTGGGATGAGCACTGGTGATCCACAGGGAGATGATTGGGTTAAATGGAGTTGTCTGGGGTGTTTAGATAGAGAAAGACTGCGATCCTGGAAAGTTTGAGGATAATTGGACCAAGATAAATCATAGTTGCTTCACAACTGCAGATTTGGTCCAGAATCAAGATCATGATGGTGCACTCAAATGGAGAAGTCACTTGAGCTGAAATTTGACATGGAAAAATTATTTGCACTTAAGAGAGTGCCATAAAACTTTCATGCCATTTGGCCAAGCCAAAATGGTAGTTCCTTCATAATGGTCCTCTCTGAGCAGGAACTTGAGAAAATTCCTGAGGGAAAATGGCTATATGAAATGAGCCCAAATTGGGTGAATATAGGTCATGTGGATAAGTGAAGGCCTAGAAACATTTTCAGCCATAATGGAGCAATATAAAATATACTTGCTTCACTAACTGAAAATTTGGACAGAAACAAAGATTTGATGCCCAGCTCACATAGATGGATCTCATGAGCTCAAATCTTTAGAAGTGCTTTCATTTGATGCTATGAAGGACCATGCAAAATTTCAACTCAATTGGGTTAACCTAGCTAGCACTTCCTTCACAACCAATTCCCTTAGACAGGAACTTTGAAAAATTGCTCAGGAATATTGGCTACGCAAATTAAGTTGAATTTTAGCATGCGGCAATTATTTGGACAGGAAAAGATGTACAAGGAGTTTGGATTCAATTGGGCAAAGATAAATGGCACTTGCTTCACAATCAGCCATTCAGGATAGAATAGGAAATGAATTATTTGAGCATGATGATAAACATGGCAAATCAAATATTTTGCCACATTTTAGGAAGATATGTCCCAAACAATTTATGAGAATTATTTGGGAATTTTAGGAGTGACAGAAATATAGGTTGCTTCACAACCTAGGGCAATTAGGGTCATTCCTTTAATAGAAAAGGAATATTCCCAATAAAAAGAATATTGGGATTTGGGCTAGGATTAAAATGGAAAGGTCTAGGGAAGGATTTGAGGTTGACAAGCCACTCTGGAAGAAAAGAAGAGTTCATCTTCTTCAGTTTCCAGACCACAAAGCCACGGAAAAAGAAACCTCAAGCAAAAATCTCAGAAAAACAAAAGAAAAAAGAAAGGGCCAAAAATCAGGCTGTGACAAACCTTCCCCCCTTAAAGAAATCTCGTCCTCGAGATTTGGTTGCTCAGGGAACAAGTATGAATATACCGCCTTAAGGAAACCGTTGCCAACTCGGGTATCCTTTTTTCCTTTATTGATTGTTCCCATCAAATTCTTCATCTCACTTGCGTGACTGGTTCTGGGGTGGTTTGCTTCACTGTATGAACATTCTGACAGATCTTACCTCACATGTTCTGTTCATATCTGCTGACTTATCTGAGATTGCCATGACTGAAATATATGTCTGTCTCACAAATCCAAGGGTGATTTCCAATTGCCGTGTCTGTACTAGAAACTGTCAATGAATTGGTGATCAGATTTTCTTGATGAACACCCAAGCTCTGACTCCTTGCATTGCGTTCCTCCACTAAATGCAGGTCCTTTGGGTTCCAAACGGTGAGTTGAGGCATAACCGTTTTCTTGGCAGATTCTGACTTATCGCAGGAATTTCTGAATCATCCTGACTGGCTCCACTGTCTTGAGTCTCAGCTTCCTAACAAATATTTGATTGTCACCTGTAGTGGCCAGCATAAGGGGTATGACCTTATATGATAATATCCTTATCCTTGGCTGACGTTGGTTCGGAATTGAGTAGACCCCTTAAGTGAATATCCATGGCGGTCAATACTGACATAGACTATCCGGGGAAACTGCACCATGTGGGTCATGCAAAAATTATCAGTCTTGCTCCTTCATTACTGCTTTCTTTGTCTGGATCTTTGGCTGAAAGAGCTTGGTTATATTGCTTCTTCGGGTGACCGTAGGTTCTGTTGGGTGCAACATTGTGATCAGGGGAAATGATCATCTGAACCCTTGCAAGAAGTCGGCAAATAAATCAGTAGCCACCAGAATGGTCTTTACAACTCAGATCTGGGACATCACTGAAATAGCTCAACCACGGCTCAAGATAGCCGAAAAGTAGCTTGGAGCATGAGACCGTGTTGATAAGAAGAAAGTGGCAACTCCCTAAGATAGCCAAAAAGTAGCTAAAAGCATAGGACCACTGTCACAAAAAGAAACTCAACAGCTGTACGAGACGGTCGGAACGCACCTCAGAACTCGTGACAATTGTTGAATAGAGAAATATAAAGTCGGCATCCACCCTGGATGACTAAAATGGCTCAAAACACAGGCATGGTGCCGTTACCAGAGAAAAGAAGACAAGGGCTCATCAGGATCATATTCCAGGTTCATCGGTACTTGTACAGAGCTCAGTGATGTCGTCAATATTCATAGTCCTTTGTCACACTGAGGTGTATATCTGGCTTCCTTCACATATATCTGAGAATCTGATTCCCAAGGCAGACTTGTGTTCTGACTGATTCTTGCTTCTGACCAACTGTTGCGGATCTGATTCTGACATCTGCTGTCAATTCATAATGTACTATCTTGCACCAGTGCCGTACTAAGGACGATTGGATGGCTTATGCTGAAAACCATCGAGAGTATCTTGCTGAGGAAGACTGGGTTTTGTGCTGAAACAGGAATTGCTGGACCATCCTCCTTTCTGAGTATGTGGCACATCCGTGCTTTCTTCCAGGCATATTATGTTTCCAAATCATCCTCCACGAAGAATCAAACCTTGTATCTGAACCATACCTTTGACTGAAATTGCACTGTTGGTCTTGCACATAGCTTAATTATCTTCTTGCTGATCTGATCATTTTTGTCATGAAGAGTGCACACTGAGGGAAACTTGATTATCCATATTGTTGTAAGGAGTGCACGCTGATGCAAACATGATACTGACTGTCCATCCAGGATTCCTTTTGCATTCAGACGAGAAATTCCAAATTTCACTACAGTCTGCTGATAATTCCATCTATTTAGCTGAGCTTCCATACATATGAACTCCTTGCTCAACCTGGCAATCGGGTGGGATATGGTCGGGTTGACCTCTACCAGACCCATTCCCAATAAACTATCAGGTCAATGCTACACCCACGACCCTACCCATGGGTCTGCACATAGACCCACACCCGGACCCATCGGGTAACCCGACCCTATTGGGCACCCATCGGGTCTGACAAGGTTAAATTTTATTTATATTTTTTATTTGGCTGGCGCGCAGTTGGAGAGAGGCGGACGCAGTACCCAGTGACGAAACAATAGTCTCTACTTTATAGGTGGAGCTCCCCTTCCTTTGCGTTCTAGTAGGCGAGGTGGTACTAAAAGATTGCATAACTTTTGTTACATTACGCAGGCTTGAGGCGCTATGCAGTGCACCTGGCAATTTTTATTGGCCACGCCCATGCTGTAGTCAGAATTGGGCTATAAGGAGAAGGCCTGGTGATAGTTGCGCTCGCATGGACCAGACACTAGAGTAGTTCCTCGTTCTTTTTTAATGACTGGTTCTAGTGACACGTGACATGTTAGCGTATTTAGGTTAAATACTTCAAATATAATGGAGATTAAATAATTTATTTAATTATTACTAATAGTCGGGTGACCCATCGGGTGACCCACGGGCATAAACTTAAACCCATACGCTACCCATGACTAATCGGGTTACCCATGGGTAAGACCCATGGGCGAAGTCGACAACCCATACCTACCCATTCGGGTCGGGTGCCCATGGGCAGACAGACCCATGGGTCGGATTGCCAGGTTGACTCCTTGCTGATTCTTCGGGTCCGGTGTCAGTTGACGAGCAACTTTAATGAGGGGAAAATAATGCCACACCGAAGGCCCAATAAAAGAAGCAATAGAAACGACAAAAACAACAAAACAAACACACAAGCATACAATTAATAGAAAGAATCAACACATATTACTGCTACTCACACAATAATATGCATGCACACCTAAGCACACAAATCTCACGGAAACTTTGGTATTGCGATCTAATATGTTGTGGCGGTGTGCACGAAAGTGAATTCACGTGTGGAAGGGGTTGGCGTAACCAAGGCTACACCAAGCGCTGGCTGAACACTGGTTGGATCTGGATAGATATGGAGGCGAGGACGGACATGGTGATTATGTGGTGGAACACAAAGGTCATGACCACATCATCATCAGGCATACGAAACGAACCGTACACGTCCAAGGAATGGGATGACAGGGCAAGATAGGGGAGGAAAAGTAAGGCTTGATGGCATTGCCCTTTTCTGATAACAATTATCAATAAGGGTTGCCGAAGGGACAAGATGGATGGTACGATTCGGGATAGAGACAAGTCTATCACCTAAATAATACAGGTGGGTGGCGAAAAGATATCGATGCGCTACCTGAGCATAACTCCCGCAAATGGTGTCTGCAACACTCGGTACCAGGGCATCACTCTGCTGGGACAGAGATGATGCCAAACACCGAAAAGCGGGATGCAAAGATGGAGGGTGCATGTAGTGGATCGAAAACGATGCCACCAACACTCACAAGAGTAACCGTTAGCGACAAGAGAATAATCTATATGCATGCTATGCAAAAAACAAATGCAGCAATCAAGTGCAACAAACCAACGGGGCTCTATACTATCGCATTCTAACGTTCACGCGGGCTAGGGCATCCTACAGGCAGACCTGCTTTGATACCAAGCATGTGGCACCCCTGCTCAGAGAAACCGGAACACCCCGTATTCCAGCCCAGAGATTGAGGAGAAGTCTTCTGGAATACGGCACTGCTTAGCATAGAACAAACCATCTCTTTATTGCAAGCTATATTGGGCACAAGGGGATTACATCGGCACGGCGACACTACGCCAGCCACGGTTCCTCTATGTAAGCAGCAGAACAACTCGACTCCGCAGGGACTCTGGCTGGAACGCTTATCCTAGCGTGCAAACAAGGGATCCACAGCAAACAAGCAATCATATTCGGCATGACCTGCAAACTAGCAATGACACGCCTGGTTAGTACATTGAATGTACTTGCAAGCTCACAGCAACTAAAGCAATGAAGACAAACAATAGCATGGCAATTACAGGTTAACCAGGTTTAACATGATACTATCAGATCAATCATAGCATGAACAAGATGATACAGCTAGAACAATACGAGCATGTCATAAACATATAAACATGATGAGACTAGCATGCAACATGATGACGCTATGATGCTCCAACTTACTCTGCTCGGGTTACATCGTAACCATCACCTGCACAAACTTACCATCACGGACATCAGACGATCATCTCCGGATCCAATCAAGCTTGGTATTAACAATACCATAGTAATCATTCATGACCATAAGGAGCTTGACCTTTACCCTTGACTCTCGCATAACACCACAAATATCCAACAAGTTGGCATTCACGATACTACAGTGATCCTCTCACGATCACATAAATATCAACCAACTTCTTTCATCATCGAACCAGGGTTGTTATTAAGCAAATTATTATTATTACTATTGACCCATAGTGTGACCAACTACGAACTGGGCCCTTATCCATGGGCGCGGCTATCGATAGATTTAACACACACTCTCTGCAGAGGTTAGCACACTGTACCCACACCACGGAACCCTGGCCTCGCACTCCCATTCGGGTGGACCAAAGTGTTCCAACAAAACCGTCCTACTGCCATGACACCCTCCCGGCCACTCCGACCAACTCCCATTTGGGCTAAGTCCTGGGTGGCCCCGTGCCTAGCAAAGGCACCAACGGCCACCATCGTGGCAAAACGGTCCCAAACGGGGACAAGGATCCATACTCAATAACGGGCACACAAGGCTTATGCCGTCCTACCTGATCAGGGTAGCGCCCGCGCATAACCTTCCCTTGCGGGAGGCACCAGTGAGAGGCATGACAATAGACCTAGTTAGGACCCCCCATAGGGTAAGCGTGTTTGCACTGGTCAGATCGATATGGTGGTACCATGACTCAGCCAACAGTTGTTCAAGTTCAATTTAATCCGGTTAAATTTGAATGCAATATGCTGAGTCATGATAAAAGTAACATGATGCAACTACAATGCATGAACATGATATTAACATAAGCATGGGGATGCATCTCAATCAACGAGCATAACAACAACATTTAACCATTTATCTAGATGAGCACGGCATACTAATGAGCATGGTTATCATAACTAGAACACTAACCATAGCATAACATGACCACTAGCATCAACAATAAATACCATGCAATAACATAACGATAAAACTACCATGCAAGTATTAAATCAACTGGAGGCAAAAGAGCATGCATAACAACGGTACTCGGAACAGACGATAGTCATGCACCAAATACCATCACGAACATGTACTACTACCAAAAATTGCCAATATTAAAGTAATGCTAGCATGAAGAACATAATCATAGAGTGCAAGAAAACATAGCATGGCGGTAAACACCGATCCATAAGCATAACCGAAATACCGATAGCAGTAGCAAAACGAACAGGCAGTTATTAAAGATTCAATTTGAAAACCAATGCTTTTGCATGGTTATCATGCAAATGGTGGTTGTGACTTACTTGGGTATGAAGAAGGCTCCGGGGAGAAGTGCGGAAAGATCGCAGAAGGAATCGCCGGAAAGGGTACTCTCTCGGAGGGGGCTGATTAGGGGCAAGGGCAAAAAGGTCAATTCCAGTATGTCAAACCATAGTGAAAATGATGTGAACAGAACGGGCTCTACGAGACGAAGACGTGCGATTTGGATTGACCTCAATCGGAGTTAGGGGTAAAAAGATACGACCGTTTAAAGTTCAGGAACCAATTTGTAGCAAAATACTTACCAACAGGTCCCTGTCTGAATAAACCGAACGTGCCTTTCTCAGAAATACGCTTTCTAGAGAGGAAAGCGCGTTCTGGCCCGAAGAAGAGGAAGAGTACACTTTTGGCTTAGGGAAGGCGTATTTTCAGAAATACGCGGCCACTTATCCACGTCAGCGCCCGAGGTCAACCCCTCGTGTGATTGACGGGTGGACCTCGCAGAGGTGGGGCCCGCCTGGCCAGGTGGAGGGGAGGGGGTGTCGTCATCTTCCTCTCACTCGGCCGTGCGACCAGAGGGCAGGGCCGACGCCCGTGCTCGCAGCTCCGGCCACGAACGGCGACGCCTGACCTACCGTTGGACTCAGAGGACGGAGGCGGACCCGCCTATGGGTGGCACGCTCGCCGGAGAGGTCGGAGGCGAGCAGGGTATCACCCGCGGTGGATGGCAGTTTCGGTCAGAGTGGGCACGCGTGCACTGGCCATGGGAGGAAGAGGCGAAGGGCGAGGAAGATCCAGAGGGCTATAGGTGATCTAGTGGTGGTGGAATGGAGGAGGGAGGGCATCGGCGTTGAGCCAATTTAGGCCAAGGCCGATGCGGGCATGGCGGCCATGGAGGGAACCAGAGTGCTCTTTGAGCTTGGGAGAGTAGAGGGACGGGGTCCTGGGAGGTGGAGGAGTGGCTTGGTGAGCTCGGGGGTCTTAGGGGAGGGGTTAAATAGCCGTGGCAAGGCGGTTCGAGCTCGGGTGTCACCGCGGACGTGTGTGCATGCGCATGAGCTCGGAGGTAGGCGACGGGGAGGAACAGGAACGAGCTCACGAGGCAGAAGAGGCCGAGGGGAGGGACATAAATGGCCGCGGGGCGAGGTGCCAAGCCGGTTGCCGCCGCTCGAGCTCGGCCAAAGCTCTGGCGAGGTTCAGCGAGCATGGGCTGGCAAGGGAACATGACGACGGGGATGCGTACGAGGCTGAGAGGTCACGGAGACGAGCTACGCTCGAGGACATGAGGAGGAAGAAGCCAACAGAGGAGAAGATGATGGTCGGCTACAGATCGCTCGTGGACGGGCTCTGTTCATGATGGGGACGGCTCACCGGGGAAGAAGACGGAGGGGGAAATGGCTCCATGGGAACGACGACAACGCGGGGAACGCGCTAGACATGCACGTGTGAGCGAACGCGATGACCATGAGCCGTGGCCAAGCAAAACGACGCTCTGGACGCGACCAATGCTGCCAGAGCGCGTGCAAACGACACGGTCACCGCTGTGCCCTGCAAGGAGGGGACGCAAGAGACTGCCGCGAGCTGTCTAGTGATGAGTCCCTTCATCATATAAGCTGAGGGAGTAGATGGATCAAGAGAAGGAGCCAAGTAGAGGAGTGTGGCATTGCTGAAACTTTGCTGTGTCAGTTTTGGATGAGATCGACAGGGAGCTGATTGGGTCAAATGGAGTTGTCCGGGGTGTTTAGATAGGGAAAGACTATGATCCCGGAAAGTTTGAGGATAATTGGACCAAGATAAATCATAGTTGCTTCACAACTCTAGATTTGGTCCAGAATCAAGATCATGATGGTGCACTCAAATGGAGAAGTCACTTGAGCTGAAATTTGACATGGAAAAATTATTTGCACTTAAGATAGTGCCATAAAACTTTCATGCCATTTGGCCAAGCCAAAATGGTAGTTCCTTCATAATGGTCCTCTCTGAGCAGGAACTTGAGAAAATTCCTGAGGGAAAATGGCTATATGAAATGAGCCCAAATTGGGTGAATATAGGTCATGTGGATAAGAGAAGGCCTAGAAAAATTTTCAGCCATAATGGAGCAATATAAAATATACTTGCTTCACTAACTGAAAATTTGGACAGAAACAAAGATTTGATGCCCAGCTCACATAGATGCATTGCATGAGCTCAAATCTTGAGGAGTGCTTTGATTTGATGCTATGAAGGGCAATGCAAAATTTCAACTTAATTGGGTTAACCTAGCTAGCACTTCCTTCACAACCAATTCCCTCAGACAGGAACTTTGAAAAGTTGCTTAGGAATATTTGCTAGGCAAATTAAGTTGAATTTTGGCATGAGGCAATTATTTGGACAGGAAAATATGTCCAAGGAGTTTGGATTCAATTGGGCAAAGATAAATGACACTTGCTTCACAATCTGCCATTCAGTACAGAATAGGAAATGAATTATTTGAGCGTGATGATAAACATGGCAAATGAAATATTTTGCCACATTTGAGGAAGATATGTCCCAAAAATAATTATGAGAATTATTTGGGAATTTTCGGAGTGACAGAAATATAGGTTGCTTCACAACCTAGGGCAATTAGGGTCATTCCTTTAATGGAAAAGGAATATTCCCAATAAAAAGAATATTGGGATTTGGGCTAGGATGAAAACGGAAAGTTCTAGGGAAGGATTTGAGGTTGACAAGCCACTCTAGAAGCAAAGAAGAGTTCATCTTCTTCAGTTTCCAGACCACAAAGCCACAAAAAAAGAAAACTCAAGCAAAACTCTTAGAAAAACAAAAGGAAAAAGAAAGGGCCAAAATTCAGGCTCTGACACAGATTGTGTCTCAGCATCAGAAATAGAAACATCATTACTATTCTCAGAATGTTTTTCTACCTCGAGTTCACTAGAAGCATGCAAAGTACTATCATTTTTCTTTTTCTTTTTAGATGGACTAGGTGCATCAATATTAATTCTTTGAGACTCTTGTTCAATTCTTTTAGGGCAGATTTCAGGATAAAGTGGCTCTTGAGTCATTCTAACTCCTCTAGTCATTACTCTAACAACATGATCATTCATATTACTATTTATCTCATTAAGCAAATCATTTGTGACTTAGCAACTTGTTCTAACTGGGTTTTGACTATATAGATGCATCTTTACCTACACCTTTAACATCATTAGCAATTCTAAACATCAAGTCACTCAAGCGATCAATCATGTAGGCATTACATTTCAATTTTTTCATAACATAAGCATTAAAATTTTCTTGCCTAACAATGTAGTTATCAAATATCAAATTCATCCAAGCATTGACTAGCAGATTTATTATAAGGAATTTCACCTTCATAAAATCTTATCATAGATTTTACCTCTACTACCTGTGTCGGGGTGTCAAGTCCATGTATTTCTTCAATAGGTGGTAAATTCTTAACATCTTCAGCTTTAATACCTTTTTCTTTCATAGATTTCTTTGCTTCTTGCATATCTTTAGGACTGAGAAATAGAATACCCCTCTTCTATGAAGTTTGGTTCAGGCGGTGGTTGAGGAAGTGTCCAATCATTATCATTTATCAATATATTGTTCAATAGTTCTTTGGCCCGTTCAACAGTTTGTTCCCTGAAAACACAACCAGCGCAACTATCTAGGTAGTCCCTAGAAGCATCGGTTAGTCCATTGTAAAAGATATCAAGTATTTCATTTTTCTTAAGAGGGTGTTCAGGCAAAGCATTAAGTAATTGGAGAAGCCTCCCCCAAGCTTGAGGGAGATTCTCTTCTTCAATTTGCACAAAGTTAAATATTTCCTGTAAGGCAACTTGTTTCTTATGAGCAGGAAAATATCTTAGAGAAATAATATATCATATCCTGGGGACTACGCACACAACTAGGGGCAAGAGTGAGGGAGTCCTGGATTAGGGGGGTGTCCGGATGGCCGGACTATACCTTCAGCCGGACTCTTGGACTATGAAGATACAAGATTGAAGACTCCGTCACGTGTCCGGAAGGGACTTTCCTTGGCGTGGAAGGCAAGCTTGGCGATACGGATATTTAGATCTCCTACCATTGTAACCGACTCTGTAGCCCTCTCCGATGTCTATATAAACCAGAGGGTTTTAGTCCGTAGGACGAACAACAATCATACCATAGGCTAGCTTCTAGGGTTTAGCCTCCTTGATCTTGTGGTAGATCTACTCTTGTACTACCCATATCATCAATATTAATCAAGCAGGAGTAGGGTTTTACCTCCATCGAGAGGGCCCGAACCTGGGTAAAAACATCGTGTCCCTTGTCTCCTATTACCATCTGCCTAGACGCACAGTTCGGGACCCCCTACCCGAGATCCGCCGGTTTTGACATCGACATTGGTGCTTTCATTGAGAGTTCCTTTGTGTCGTCACCTTTAGGCCCGATGGCTCCTCCGATCATCAATAACGATGCAGTCCAGGGTGAGACTTTTCTCCACGAACAGATCTTTGTCTTCGGCGGCTTCGCACTGCGGGCCAATTCACTTGGCCATCTGGAGCAGATCAAAAGCTACGCCCCTGGCCATCAGGTCAGATTTGGAAGTTTAAACTACACGGCTGACATCCGCGGGGACTTGATCCTCGACGGATTCGAGCCGCAGCCGGGCGTGCCGCACTGTCGCGATGGGCATGATCTAGCTCTGCCGCCGAACAGTGCCCTGGAGGCCGCACCCACTTCAGCTCCGACCCTAAATTCGGAGCCAACTGCGTCGATCGAGGATGGGTGGTTGGACACCGCCTCTGGGGCTGCAATCTCTACGGCGATTGAGCCGAACACCAGCCCTGTCCTCTGCAAGACTCATGACTCCAAGGGGCCGGACTCCTCTTCGGACTTCGAGCCCTCCGTGCCCCTACCAATCGAAGCCGATTGGGCGCCGATCATGGAATTCACCACCGCAGATATCTTTCAGCACTCGCCCTTCGGTGACATTCTGAATTCACTCAGGTCTCTCTCTTTGTCAAGAGAGTCCTGGCCGGACTATGACCAGCAGGATTGGGATACGGACGACGAAGAAATTCGATGCCCACCCACCACCCACTTCGTAGCCACTGTCGATAATTTAAACGGCGTGATCGATTTCGACTCCGAAGACATCGACGGTACGGGCGACGATGTAGGAGACGAACATAAACCAACGCCCATAAGGCACTGGACTGCCACCCCATCTCATGATGTGTACATGGTGGACACACCCAGAGGAAGCGACGACGAGGAACACAGGGATGCAACGAGGGATCGTTCACTCAAAAAGCAATCAAAGCGGCGACGTAAGTGCCGCTCCAAGCCCCGCCTCGATAAAGACAACAGCCATACAGACCCAGCCATAGAGCAGGACGAGCCGGCGGACGACGAACATGCCTTCGAGCAAACGTCCAAACATGACAACTTGGATAAACAAACCGAACAACCCGTCCCCGGCAAGAATAGCATTCCGGACGACCTTACGCCGGACAAGCTCATGGAGCAGAAGAACCTCCACAAAAGGCTCGTTGCCACTGCACGTAGCCTAAAAAAGCATAAGCGGAAGCTCAAAACTGCGGAAGATGCACTCAGAATCAGATGGAGTAAAGTACTCAACACCGCAGACAAATACGGCGGCAGTCGACACACTAAAAGATATCCGAAGCGAAAGCTACTGACCGAATTTGACGAGGAGGCCTTAGAGCCCCCGCAATCAAAAAATAAGAAAGCCACCCGGTCGGATAGACGACCCCATGGCCAGCATAGAGCGGCAAGTGGCGCTGCACACAAGCCGGCACGCGATCCACTCAAGGATTCGCATCAAAAAGATGGCCTAGCCAGATCTATCTATGGGCCAAGAAAGCAAGCTCCCGTAAGCAATGCAACACAACCAATATCCGAACATCACGGCACACCCAAATACAGGGGAGCCGCACACCCCCTATGTTTCACCGATAAGGTTCTGGATCATGAATTTCCAGCAGGATTTAAACCCGTAAACATAGAGGCGTATGACAGAACTACAGACCCTGGAGTCTGGATTGAGGATTACATCCTCCATATACACATGGCCAGAGGAGATGACCTCCACGCCATAAAATACTTACCCCTCAAGCTTAAAGGGTCAGCTCGGCATTGACTCAAAAGCCTTCCTGAAAACACCATTGGAAGTTGGGAAGAGCTCGAGGATGCTTTCCGGGCAAATTTTCAAGGGACCTATGTCCGCCCTCCGGATGCAGATGACCTAAGTCATATAACTCAACATCCCGGAGAGTCAGCCCGAAAATTCTGGAATAGATTCCTTACTAAAAAGAATCAGATAGTCGACTGTCCGGACGCCGAAGCCCTAGCAGCTTTTAAGCATAACGTTCGAGACGAATGGCTCGCCAGGCACCTCGGCCAAGAAAAGCCAAGAACAATGGCCGCATTAACAAGCCTCATGACCCGCTTTTGCACAGGAGAGGACAGCTGGTTGGCAAGATGTAGCACCAGCGACCCAAGTACATCCGAAGTTAGAGATGGAAACGGAGAACCCCGACGCACCAAGGACCAGCACCAGAATAAAGGAAGCAGCCCAAAGAGCACGGCAGTCAACGTCGGATTCAAAAGCCCGCGGCAGAATCAGAAAAGCCGCCCCTCCAGGATAACAGGGACGAGCTATCCAACCTAAACAAAATCTTGGACATGATATGTCAAATAAACAGTACTCCCGGGAAGCCTGCAAACCACACCCACAGAGATTGTTGGGTCTTCAAGCAATCCGGCAAACTCAACGCCGAACACAAGGGGCTCGACACACCAAGTGAGGACGATGGCGAACCCCAAAAGCAGAGCACCAGGAAACAAAAGAATTTCCCACAAGAAGTCAAAACAGTAAACTTACTTCATGTAACAAGACAAACGGCGCCCATAGAGATACGCGTCGTACGGCCTATCCCAAAGGAGTCTCGCCACTGGTTGTTAAAACTGATCACCTTCGACCATCAGGATTACTCTAGAAGTATCCGGAACGCAGGCTGGACTACCTTGGTATTAGACCCAATAATCGGCGGACTCCACTTTACAAATGTCCTGATGGACGGCGGCAGCGGTTTAAACCTGTTATATCAGGACACACTCCGCCACATGGGGATAGACCCAACAAAAATTCGCCATAGCAAAACCTCCTTTCAAGGGGTAACGCCAGGTTCGGATACCCATTGCATGGGTTTTCTCCGGCTAGAAGTTATGTTCGGCTCCCCCGACAACTTCCGTCGCGAAAGGATAACCTTCCATATCGCCCCATTTTCAAGCAGCTATCAAGCACTACTGGGACGCGAAGCTTTCGCCCGCTTTAACGCAATACCGCATTATGCGTCTCTTACGCTCAAGATGCCCGGTCCACGAGGCATCATCTCATTAAAGGGAAAACATTGAGTGCGCCCTCCCCCCCCCCATTGTGCGGCTTCCTTAACAGCCCCACAATAAAACGGCTTCACCAGCCAAAACATCTAAACAGGTCGATAAGACCACCGACACGGCTAGACGAGTCCGGTATAAACATATAATTGATAAAGGCTTAAACCCCTGCACTAGGGGCTCCGCGCATACAAAATAAGAGATAATCAAACTCAATTTTACCCATTTCAATTTATACTTTGTTTATTTAGTATAACTTCTGTTCGGCACGACCCTTTTTTCAACTAAGTTCCTCTCTTTTACAGATGAACACCATGCTGCATCCGTCCAGGATACGGCACAACAGAGACACAGGCGCAGACGTGCAGCAGGGACCTGTTCCAAGGATTCTTTTCAGATTAAGACCCTGCGTAAACCTTTTTTACTGTCTCTTGTTGATACACATCCCCCGGTTTTTTGGTATAACCAAGGAGGAGGCTGGCGTCTTGGCACGTGGCCACGTCAGAATTTTGCGCGTACCTGGACACTAGGGGCTTATACCTAAGGGTGTTGTCTCGCCCGCCCTCATAAAGACCGAATACCATAGGGAGTGTTCGGCGTCGCGAGTTTGGCCTTGTATGCATCAGCTCCGAATCATGTCTTTGGTCAAATGTTGGGTTGCCCGGCTCCTGTGTTTTGCTGCCTTACGTTCTGCTCTATCGGCTAAGGCGGCACCAGGAGAACTACTGCGATTGTGCCCCGGTTCGGCCAGGCGAGCACCTCAGTAGAGAAAGCTGAAAACTAACTGTCATGATATAGCACGAGACTGGTCAACCACTTGATGATTTACCGGAATCTATAGGATTCCTCCGCATTAACGAAGGGCCGTTTCCCGGCCAGGCACATACGTGCCCCGAATTCGGGCGAGCGCAGGCGCCACCAGGGGCTATCTAAGTAGCCTCACTGTCAAGCTCCTATGGCTAAGTGAAAGTGATAAAACATTATAGTCTGATTTCCTAGTTCGCTGCGCTATCACCTCCTTTGTAGGACCAAGACGTTGGATCAAGTGTGAAAATGCGCCTTCTGCGAACACCCCCACATTATTTGCGTGGGGGCTGAAGCCGACGACTGCCATCTTTCAGATTATATATATATATATATCTTAAACGGCCGCACAGGAGGTGTTATAATACTTGAAGGCACAAGTATAAAAAGCTTCTACAATTTATCAAAATATTGTTTTACAATAACACATGCTATTCGAACATAGCATCCTTCGAGCACTGCGTCTCTATTACACGAGCGCCTTGCAGAACTTCTGGAAAATAGTGCTCGGCAGGTACTCGGCTTCCGTCCGAATCTCGGGATGCAACAACGATGGTTTCCATCTCCGCTCAGTATGTCTTGACACAGGCAAGAGCCATCCGCGCACCCTCTATGCACGCTGACCTTTTCATAGCATTAATATGCGGCACCGCACCAAGGAACTGCTGCACCAAGTCGAAATAACTTTTCGGCTTTGACCTCTCCGGCCACAGATGACTCATGACGCTCTTCATGGCGAGTCTGGACAACCTATTCAGCTCGGCCCATTCGGCCAGACGATCAGCTACTGACAATGGACGCTCTGGATTGTGGAACTGCGACCAGAAGAGCTTTTCCACTTCGTGATCTTCTTGATCCCGAAAGTGCTCGGTCGCATCAGCAGCACTCACTGCCAAATCTAGATAGGTGTCTGCCGTACTCCATAACCGCAGCATAAAGGGCCTTCGCAGCATAAAACTTCCTGACACAGCTCCTCCTTCGCAGCTCTCATCGCAGAGCGAGCATCCTTGGCATCGGCAACGGCCTTCTCTAAGTCCGTCTGTCCCGCCCGGTCTTCTTTTTCAAGAAGCTTGCAACGGTCAGCAGCGCTCTTCAGCTTCACGGCCATCTCGGCCATCTCTTTCTTGCTTCGGCAGTGAGCAACATGTTCGGCCTTCAGCTCTTCAATGGCCTTCCCGGCAGTCGCATCACTTTTTCTGGCTTGCTCCTTGGCTCGAGCAAGTTCCGCCTGAAGATTCTCCATGGCAGCAGCACCATCTGCATCAAGCACACCCACTGTAAGATAATGGCATAAAATGCTCCTCTTACCAGGTGCCAGTGGAGGAAATACATACCTTGTGCCTCGTCAAGCCGCTTGTTAACAAGCACGATGTCGGCATCTGCCTCGTCAAGTTGCCGCTTTAGCTCGGCAAATTCATCAGTCCGGCTGGATGCCGGACACTTCGCCACCTACATACGAAGGCGGCATTTTAGACCTGGGGTTATGATCCTCTGCGCGCAGTCACTCTTGACAACGCGCAAAGTCTCAGGGGCTACTATCTACACAGGGCGCATCTTATCTATGCGCAACTGTTAAAAAGGGTGCGTTATTCCGCGTACCTCAAAACCCGTCAGTAAACTTCTGACGGCCTCGTGCAATCCACTTTCTGCGGATGAAATCCTTTCAATCACCATGCCCATCAATGCACGGTGCTCCTCTGAGATAGATGCTCGCCCTAACAGATCCTTCAGCTCCTCCGACCGCGCACCGGACGGTGCCGGACTTGTCCTATGGCCTTTTTCAAAGGTCGGACGCGGAGAGCCTTGGGGGCTTGGGGGGCCATATGGCTACCTTCCGGCCCTGCCGGATTCGGAGAAACCCTCCGCGACGATACCTCAGGATTGCCCGCCTCGCTAGGCGGTATGGCAGGAGGAGGCGTTCCGCTCTCCATCATCTCCGGAAGAAGATCCCCCGAGGACGAGCTCTGCTGAGAAGGGCTGAGGTCTAGACTACAAGGTAAATTTTCAGTTACTCTTCTGAGATATAAAACAAGGATTCCTTTCAAATAAAAACCACTCTCTACTTATGGCTCGATGGAGGGCTGATCCCCTTGAGGGCATAATTCGGCCGAGGTATCCCCCGGCGTAGGACCCTCTGACAAGGATTTCTTTCCCTGCTTTGAGGCCATCGTCTCCGGGTCTTCAGAGGCGGTCCTCTTCTTCCCCTGAGGAGAGGAATTCTCGATTCCTCCCTTCCGAACAGCCTCCTTTGAGGAGGACGTAGTTCCCTTGTCCCCTCCCTTGCTTTCCTCCAAAGGCACGATCTTCAACATCCCGACTAGCACAGGATCCGACGTGGTCTCGGGGAGGGGAGCCGGACACCTGATCAGCTTTGCTTTCGCTATCCACTCCTGTTCGAAGGACAGCTCTTTTTAGGGGCAAGTTATAACAAATATACGGATAGCGGGTCCGGGCACAAGGTTACTTACTTGAGTATCCGGGCGATTGCAGCTTAGACTTGCATCCTCGGTTAAGTCCGGACACATTGCTTGTGATCCAAAGAAGAGTTTATACATCTCTGCGGGCGTTGCGCCCATGAAATGGTGGAGAGCTCGCGGTCCCTCCGGATTAAACTCCCACAGGCGAAGGGAGCGACGTTTGTCGGGCAGAGGTCAGCGGATCAGCATGACCTGCGTCACTTCGACCAGGCTGAAGTCTCTTTCTAAGAGATCCCTGATGCGCCCCTGCAACAAAGGTACATCCTTGGATGGCCCCCAGTCTAGTCCTTTATTGACCCATGACGCTAGCTGTTGTGGGGGGCCCGAGCGAAAGGCAAACGGCGCCACCCACTTGGTGCCCCTGGGAGCGGTGATATAGAACCACTCTCGTTGCCATAAACCGAGCTTCTCTTGAAAAGAGCCCTCGGGCCATGGAGCATCGGCATTCTTGCTTATAACAGCGCCTCTGTACTCTGCGTGCCGCCCCTCGACCATCTTCGGCTCTACTTTGAAGGTCTTGAGCCATAGTCCGAAGTGAGGAGTAACACGGAGGAAGGCTTCACACACGACGATGAATAAGGAAATGTGGAGGATGGACTCCGGGGCTAAGTCGTGGAATTCCAACCCATAATAAAACATGAGCCCCCTCACGAAGGGATCCGTTGGGAAGCCTAGCCCCCGAAGGAAGTGAGACATGAACACTACACTCTCACCAGGCTTGGGAGTGGGAATGACCTACCCTGGAGCGGGCAGCCTATGCGAGATTTCGCCAGTCAAGAACCTGGCCTCTCTCAACTTTAGCACGTCCTCCTCCTTGACGGAGGAGAGCATCCATCGGCCTCGAAGGTCAGAACCGGACATTGTCGAAGATCCGAAGCGCCTGAAATCTGGAACCTTGGGTGTTGAAACTCGAGGCGGGGGGCGAACTCATTTGAGATTGAAGGAAAAGAGTAAGGCCTTGGTCTCTTTATAAGAGGTTGAATACCAAGGGCCCTCCCCGTGACCGTTTGGGACTCGCCTTTAATCGAGAAAACATGCCAACGGGGATGATTGGGTTACCCACGTCCGTATTGATGAGAATCCCGTAAATAAAGGGGACACGATCTCTGCTTTGACAAGACGTGCCAAGGAAACCGCCTCGCGAAACGTGCTGAGGTGGAGCAGTAAAAACGATTTGAATAAAGGCTTGGCCGTGGTGTGATGTCATGCTATGGAATACGTCAGCAGATTAGATTTGTGTAAATATTATTCTCTCTATGGCAGTATGTGGAAATTTATTTTGCAGAGCCGGACACTATCCTTCGTGTTCAAAATCTTCTATGAAGTACTTGGAGGAGGAACCCGCCTTGCAATGCCGAAGACAATCTGCGTGCCGGACACGTCGTCATTGAAGCCTGGTTCAGGGGCTACTGAGGGAGTCCTGGATTAGGGGGTGTCCGGATGGCCGGACTATACCTTCAGCCGGACTCTTGGACTATGAAGATACAAGATTGAAGACTCCGTCCCGTGTCCGGAAGGGACTTTCCTTGGCGTGGAAGGCAAGCTTGGCGATACGGATATTTAGATCTCCTACCATTGTAACCGACTCTGTAGCCCTCTCCGGTGTCTATATAAACCAGAGGGTTTTAGTCCGTAGGACGAACAACAATCATACCATAGGCTAGCTTCTAGGCTTTAGCCTCCTTGATCTCGTGGTAGATCTACTCTTGTACTACCCATATCATCAATATTAATCAAGCAGGAGTAGGGTTTTACCTCCATCGAGAGGGCCCGAACCTGGGTAAAAACATCGTGTCCCTTGTCTCCTGTTACCATCCGCCTAGACGCACAGTTCGGGACCCCCTACCCGAGATCCGCCGGTTTTGACACCGACAAAGAGTATTAATTAAACCATGTATTAACATCACCTTTTAACAAGAAAGCTAACAACTTAAGGACATTGTAGTAGCAATTTTTTGCTCATGAGCAAATAGGGTGGCTATATCATTCAGTTTAGTAAGATGTGCCACAACAGTTTTAGTTTCATAACCATGGAGAGGATCGGATTCAACCAAAGTAATTAACTCATGATCGACAGAGAATTCATAATCCTTATCAGTAACAAAGATAGGTGAAGTAGCAAACTTAGGATCATATTTCATTCTAGCATTTAAATATTTTTCTTTTAGCTTACATAGTAGCTTCTTAAGATCATCTCTATCATTACAAGCAACAAATTCTCTAGCTATCTCTCCATCCATAACATAACCCTCGGGTATCTTAGGAATTTCATATTTATTAGAGCTAGGCCCGATAGGTTAATCATAATTTTTAGTTTCAATAATTTCATATGTTTCAGCATTTACAAATTCTCTAGCTTTAGCAGGTTGTTCATCAAGAAATTCACCTACTGGCACAGTATCATCAAGCAAAGTACTAGCATCATCAATAGCATCATTCATAGTAGAAGTAGCATCATAAATTACTTGTAACATATCAAAATTAATAGCAGGTGGTGGTGGTGCAAGCTTACTCAAAATAGAAGGTGAATCAAGTAGAGAGCTAGATAACAGTTCCTTACCTCCCCTCGTTCTAGAGGGAACGATCTTGGTTCTATCATCCTTAAGATTCTTCATAGTGATCAACAGATATAAATCCCAAGTGACTCAGAAAATAGAGCTATTTCCCCGGCAAAGGCGCCAAGAAAAGGTCTTAATAACCCAAAAGCATAGGGGATCGCAACAGTTTTCGAGGGTAGAGTATTCAACACAAATTTATTGATTCGACACAAGGGGAGCAAAAGAATATTTGAAAGTATTAGCAGTTGAGTTGTCAATTAAACCACACCTGGAGAACTATATATCTACATGAGAGTGATTAGTAGCATAGTAGTATGATAGCTTGATAGTGGTAACAATGATAACAACAGTAACGGTAACAATAACGGTAGCAGTAATAGTTTTGTAGCAATTGTAACAGCAGCAGCAATAATAGTAACTTAGCAAAGATCAATATGTGAAAAGCTCGTAGGCATTGTATCAGTGATGGATAATTATGCTAGATTACATTCATCATGTAACAATTATAACCTAGGACGACACAGAACTAGCTCCAATTCATCAATGTAATGTAGGCATGTATTCCACGTATAATCATACGTGCTTGCGGTAAGAACTTGCATGACATGTTTTGACCAACCCTCCCATGGAAGAAGGGCCCATAAGGAAACTAAGGAATATTAAGGCCTCCTTTTAATAGAGAACCAGAACAAAGCATTAACGCATAGTGAATACATAAACTCAAACTACGCTAATCACCGAAAAGAATCCCAATTATTGTCACCATGGGGTATGCGGATCATAACACGTAATAGGTGCATACAACTTGCAAGATAGTATCAAGAATACAAATATATTCATGAAAATGTAAAGGGTTCAGATCTGAAATCATGGCACTCAGGCTCTAGTAATAAGCATTAAGCATAGCAAAGTCATAGCAACATCAATCTCAGAACATAGTCGATACTAGGGATCAAGCCCTAACAAAAATAACTCGATTACATGATAAATCTCATCCAACCCAGCACCGTTCAGCAAGCCTATGAAGGAATTACTCACTCCCTGCGATGAGATTCATGAAATTGGTGATGGAGGAAGGTTCATGATGACGACAGTGTCAAATCCCCCTCTCGGGAGTCCAGAACGGACTCCGAATCAGCCCTCCCGATGAAGGACAGGAGGTGGCAGCGGCTCCGTATCATAAAACACGATGATTCCTTCTCTCTGATTTTTTTCTTGATGAATAGGTACTTATGGAGTTGCGGGAGCTGTCAGGGGCCCACAAGCTTTCTAGGCACGCCCTGGGGGAGGGGGCACGCCCCTGGGCTTGTGGCGCACTGGTGGTCCTCCTCTGGTAATTTCCTTCACCAATATTTTTTATATATTTTGAAACAATTCTCTATAAATTTTGAGCTCAATCCGAGAACTTTTATTTCTGCACAAAACAACACCATGGCAATTCTGCTGAAAATAGCCTATGTCCGGGTTAGTTCCATTGAAATCATGCAAATTAGGGTCCAAAACAAGAGCAAAAGTGTTTGGAAAAGTAGATACGTTTGGGACGTATCATGAAGCCCTCATAAACTAGTGGAATACTATGTGCTCTATTTATGACGATTTTCCTTTCACCGAGACTACTTTGTGCTCATTCGATTATACCTTCTTGGTTCAAATTAATCCTCTTGGACCTTTTGATTTATTAGAAAATCTAATATGTGTCCTTTATGTGTTCTTCTTAGAGCATCTACAACCCCCGCCAAACCCCCCTATGCGCTTGGGAGAACGGTGCGATAACTGACTCGTAAAAAATCCAAAGGGGCTCCTCATACCGGCCATATACACCCGGACTGACTAGCACCCCTCATACCCAGGCTAAATCTGGGACATATATGGGGAGGCTTGAGAGCGCCAGGACTGACCGGCACATTAGACCAGATAGGTTGACCCACCTCAAATTGCTTCAGATCCCCCCTCCCCGCCGACCTCGATGATTTGACGCGTTCCTCTCCTTTTTCCCACTCCTCCACACCAGTCCTCCTCTAGCTCCACCGCCATCCTCAGTCCACCACAATACCGAGCTTTTAGCGTCGTCAACACCGCCACAACACTTCTCCCATCTATGCTCACCGTTGTGGACATGGTCACTGGCCCATACACCGTTGTGGTACGTCTGGCTACTCCCAGACTACACCTTTCCTTTTGTGTGTTCTTCACATTGTCTAACCAATTTTGTGTGATTTTTACATAGGCAAAACGATGGATTTGGATGGTTAGTTAGACCCACAGAGCTTGACTAAGGATGCAATTTTACCCACAGGCATTGATGGTGTCCTGGGGTGCTAACCACGTTGGCGCCCAAGCATGGACTGGGTCAAGGACCTCCAAAATATCAACCAAGTGGGTCACGTTTGACAAGCCCCACAACATACTCAGGATGGAATCTTTCGAAGACTTGGTGCATACTCCAAGACACAACGTAATCCTCGACATGTTTATCCCCCTGATTTAACCGACCTAAGTGTAATCCTAGGTACCCACGGTGTCTATATAAGCCTAGGGGTTTAGACCATAGAGGTAGATTCATTCACGCATATGATCTCGAGGTAGCCAACATGCACTCTGTACCCCATCCATAATCAATACCGCAAAGCAGGATGTAGGGTTTTACCTCTTCGAGATGGCCCGAACCTAGGTAAATACCATGTCTCTTCTTTGTCCCGTTACCATCGTGCCAAGATCACCATCTCGGGACACCCTACCTGAGATCTGCCGGATTTAGCTCCGTTATTGGTGGCCCATGCATGCAGGTCCCTCTATGTGGTCAAAGCGACTCGATGATGTCACCATCCGGCGATCGGATCTACACCGGCATAGATTCTGTACCGGAGCACCTTCACTTCGGTTTAACCGAAACATCGAAGCAGATGGAAGCTCATGCCCCTCACCGAGACATTGATCTCTATGGCTCAAATACCGCGTACATGCCCTCGTCCATGACACTATATCTGGTAGAGGAACTGCAGGAAACCTCCACCAAGAGCTGGACTGGTCTCGACCATGGGATGGAAATTGCACATCGTCGGATCTAGCCTAGAGCTTGGATCCAATGACGCACTGCAGCGGCCAAGGTATCCAGGCCCTGCCGGTAGCACCAAGGATGATGTTAGATCAACCTCGGGAGAATCAGTTTGGTAGACCGATATCAGATTGGATCGGAATAAAATACTAGTTAAGATACAACCAATACTCATGCATATATAGATAGAGGAGTGGAAATAGTACAACATGTGATTGTGCGGAAAGTAAAGGGGTAGAGATGGAAGATCAAATGCAATGAACACATGGTGATTTTTGGCATGGCTCCGATAGTTGGTGTTATCATATGTCCACGTTGATGGAGACCTTCAACCCATGATGAGTAACGGTTGTGCACCACGGAGGGCTCCACCCACGAAGGGTCCACGAAGAAGCAACCTTGTCTATTCCATCATGGCTTACGTCCATGAAGGACTAGCCTCACTGGGGTAGATCTTCACAAAGTAGGTGATCTCCTTTCCCTTACAAACTCCTTGGTTCAACTCCACAAGATCTTGGAGGCTCCCAAGTGACACCTAACCAATCTAGGAGACACCACTCTCCAAAGGTAATAGATGTGTTGTTGATGATGAACTCCTTGCTCTTGTGCTTCAAAAGATGGTCTCCTCAACACTCAATCTCTCTCACACACAAATTTGGCTTGGGTAGGAGCAGGATTGGAGTGGAAAGCAAATTGGGGAGGCTAGAAATCAAGGTTCAAATGGTTTGATTGGAATGCCTTGATCTCAACACATGAGTAGGTGGTTCTCTCTAAGAAAATGAATGGTGGAAGTGTAGTTTCCTTCTGATGGCTCTCTTGAAGAGCAGGTGGGGGTGGAGGGGTATTTATATCCTTCACCCAAAATCCAACCGTTACATGCTTTTGACTCAACTTGGTGACACCGATCCAAAAACTTGGTGAGACCGGCCTGTGTAAAAGATATGAACGTTGGGCTTTTCTGTGAGACCGATCTGGAAATCTTGGACGGACCGAAACGCGATAACCTAGGCAAGACTTCGTTTTGGTAATTCCAATCGGTTCAACTTAGTAATTCCGAAATGAACAAATTGGGTTATAGAAACTTGGTCAGTGCAACTCGGTGAAACCGATCCTCATCTCGGTGAGACCAAAATTTTAGGGTTTGGCTCTGGCAGTGTATAGGATCAACTCAGTGAGTCCAGGATGGATGTTTTCGGTGGGAAGGAGTTGGCTATTTAGGGTTAATACAAATATGATATTGAGAAAGTGGTTGAGGGTTTTTGGAGTAATATCTTCAAGCACTTGAGCAATTGAGTCATGATCAAAACCTCGTCCCCTTTTAATAGTATTGACTTTCCTATGGACTCAATGTGATCTTGGATCACTTAACCAAAAATGTAGAGTCTTGAAGCATTGCCAATCCATGTCCTTGGCATTTTGAAGGGGTCCACATCCTCATGTCCTTGCCATGAAAACGTTGAACTTCTCTGAAATATACTAGGTGAAAGGGTCCATCGGGTGCGGGTCTTGCCGGGTCCGCCGGACGTGGGCCATGCTAGGGCCGCCGGGCGCGGGTCCCTCCAGCTGCGTGGCACTGTGGCGCGTCTTGTCCTACGTCATGAGGCGGCTGGCGCCGCCTGGCCGTCGCCCGCCCTAGGCGGGGGCATAGGGCGCACTGTAGCCACACCCACACGAGTCGACGTAAAGGGGGGAGCACTGTGGCCATGCCCGCCCCGTCGTGGAGGACCGTCCGTGTCGTACGTCCGGATGGGACAATGGCTACTTTGCGGCCAGCCGGCATGCGACCAGCCGGTCGGTGTTTGGCCGGGTTGAGGGGCGCAAGTCGCCCTGATGTTTTGAAAAGGGATCTGGGTTCCGTGGCCTACCCGGTGGTCATCCCCCCGACAGTAGTCCCTGAAGCTAGGAAGGCCCACCGGCTCCGAGCGAGTGGCCCTTTGTAGCTTACCTCGACGCTGAGGGTTTGTTGGTGAAGTGGAGGCATCGGGCCGGATGGAGCTGACCACCTGCGCGTCTGTCTTGGAATCATGGATGCCGACAACACCCACTGGATGCCAGCTTCTAGAAGCTGGATCGCAGCACTCCTCCTGGGCGGGAAACCGAAAAGCTCGCCTGGTGGTATTTTGATTTGCGCCCGCGGCGGGCCGAAGGGCCGCCAGGTGCAGGCCTGTGACAGGGTGACCCTCCCAGGCCACGCGCGCGACGGGACGGGGCATCAGGCTGGGCCCCGCCACGCCATGCCCTCAGCCCGCATGCGCAGGATCTTTTATGGCCGAGTGGGATGGTTGCATTCCTTGAAGTGGTTAATGCACGTGGGTAACGTGCCCACTTAATGCAGGGGAGTCGGGGTAGTGGGCGCAAACGATGCCACTCCCCCACGATCTCCCCGAGGTATAAATGAGAGGGCAAGGGGGCGGCGGAAATGTCCCCGTGATGACCCACAAGTATAGGGGATCAATCGTAGTCCTTTCGATAAGTAAGACTATCGAACCCAACGATGAGCAGAAGGAAATGACAAGTACTTTTGAGCAAGGTATTCTCTGCAAGCACTGAAATTATAAGTAACGGGTAGTTTGATAGCAAGATAATTGGTAACGAGCAAGTAATGGTAATGGTAACAAAAGTGCAGCAAGGTAGCCCAATCCTTTTGAGGCAAAGGAGAGGCCAAAACGGTCTTTTATAATAAGCAAAGCGTTCTTGAGGGTACACGAGAATTTCATCTAGTCACTTTCATCATGTTGGTTTGATTTGTGTTCACTACTTTGATAATTTGATATGTGGGTGGACCGGTGCTTAGGTGTTGTTCTTACTTGAACAAGCCTCCTACTTATGATTAACCCCCTCGCAAGCATCCGCAACTACAAGAAAAGTATTAAGAATAAATTAACCATAGCATTAAACTTTTGGATCCAAATGGGGCCCTTGCGGAATAGCGCATAAATTAGGGTTTAAGCTTCTGTCACTCTCGTAACCCATCATCTAATAACTACTCCACAATGCATTGTCTTAGGCCCAAATATGGTGAAGTGTCATGTAGTCAGACGTTCACATGACACCACTAAGGGAGTCACAACATACATACCATCATAATATCGAACACATATCAAGTTCACATGATTACTTGCAACAAGATTTCTCCGGTGACCTCAGGAACAAAAGTAACTACTCACAAATGATAATCATGCTCAAGATCAGAGGGGTATTAAATAGCATAATGTATCTGAACATATAATCTTCCACCGAATAAACCATATAGTAATCAACTACAAGATAATCAACAGTACTAGTCACCCACAAGCACCAATCTATAGTTCCAGTACAAAGATTGAACACAAGAGATGAACTAGAGTTTGATAGGAGATGGTGTTGTTGAAGATGTTGATGGAGATTGCCCTCCCCAAGATGGGAGAGTTGTTGGTGATGATGATGACGATGATTTCCCCCTCCGGGAGGGAAGTTCCCCCGGCAAAATCGCTCCGCTAGAGGGCAAAAGTGCTCCTGCCCAAGTTCCACCTCGAGACGGCGGTGCTTCATTGCGAAAATCCCCTCCTTATTTTTTCTAGGTCAAAATGACTTATATACCATAAGAGGGGTATCGGAGGTGGGTCGAGGAGGGCAGAACCCACCAGGGTGCGCCTGGGCTCCCTGGCACGCCCAGGTGGGTTGTGCCCACCTGGTGGGGCCCCTCTGGTGGTTATTTGCTCCAATAATTCTTATACATTCCACAAAAATTCTCCATAAAGTTTCAGCTCATTTGGAGTTGTGCAAAATAGGTAGCCTGACGTAGCTTTTTCAGGTCCAGATTTCCAGCTGTCAGTATTCTCCCTCTTTGTGTGAGCCTTGCATATTATGAGAGAAAAAGCATTAGAATTACTCCAAAAAGCATTATTATACATAAAAACAATATAAATAACAGTAGGAAAATATGATGCAAAATGAACGTATCACCCCGCACATGCCCCCGCTCTCTTCTCGTCTTCCTCTTCCTCCTCCTCTACAGAGCTCGAGCGAAGCCCTGTCGCTTGGGCCACAGCCCACAACACCATCCGTCATGACACACGCATGCGCATGGCTCCTCTCCATCTTCTTCTTCTCGCCCACGCCCTCGAAGAGCCCTGGCGATGGCGTGGCCCAACGGCTCCTGAGAGGGCTCCGAGACGGGCGACCCCAACATCAAGTACCTCCGCAACACCAAGCGGCCGCCGCCGGCGAAAGAAGTGGCAACGCGTGCGCCCGACAGGGAGAGGATCTTGACGCCACAAGAGGGCAAGTTCGTGGTGTTCTACACCCACTTTGCCCGCGGGTTTGGCCTCCCCGCGAGCATATTCTTCCACGCCTTTCTTGAGTTCTTCGGGTTGCAGCCGCACCATCTGGGTGCCAATGTCGTGCTGCAGGTCGCCGGCTTTGCCACGCTTTGCGAGGGATACCTCGGCGTGATGCGGAACACCGATATCTAGGCAAAAATGTTCTTCCTCAATAAGCAAGGGGCGACGGCCGGCGCCATGTCTGACTGCGGGGCGGCCGTGATCGCTTGAGGACTCGGCCAGGAAGTGGCAGAAGTCTTTCTTTTACGTGCGCAACATCAACTCGGCGGTGGATCTCATCAACCTGCCGCCGTTCGTCAAAGAGGCGCCGCACACCAAGACGAACTGTGTCTACCTGCCCCGGAACCCACCGCAGGAGGTGTTGAACATCTGCCGACAGGTCATGGAGATGACAGAGATCGAGGGCCTCACGGGAAAGGACCTCATCATGGCCTTCATCGCATGCCAGGTGTTTCCGCTGCAGCGTCGGGTACACAAGATCGATGAGAGGCTGGCGTGACCCTAGTCGGATGTCAACTCGGGAGCTGAAGCCGGACCAGATCACCAAGCGGGTCAACAACATCTCAAAGGCCGGCATGGACGGAGCGACATGGCACTTCAGGAAAGCACCATACGACCGGCAAAACCCGGCACCGGTGGTGAGTCCCTAGTCCCTCTTCTTTGCCACCTCAACGTTGTTCCTGTGCCCTGACGCGACAGGAGGGCTGCAGCTATTCACGATCTAGGACGGCCATGACAGGCCGACTCCCCAGCTCCTGTTGATGTGCCCGACTCAGACAAGGAAGGGAATCGATGCCGAGGACGAGGGAGCGGCCGAAGGCGCCTAGCCGACATCGAAGAAGGCAGCTCGCGCCAAGCGGGTAAGTCTCTGGCTCCTGATCTGCTGCAAGGGTGGTCGGACAACGACGACGACGATCTGACCAGTGGCCATGGTGCAGCGCCTCTGCCGGGAGTGGACGCCAGCATCGACCCACCAAGATGGTTGCGGAAGATAGCCTGGTCCGGGCCGTCTCGCGGGCCGGCCACGAGTTCCCGCCGCACGGGCAGGAGCTGGTCAAGCCGCGGCCGGGTGGGAAGCGTCTAGCTTTCGCGCACCCGGCACGCAACAAGCACACCATGGAAGAAGAAGCGCTTGCTTGCTTCATCGACTAGGCCGCGGTGGGTGATTCCGACAACCATCAGGTTAGAAAACATGATTTCCTTCATCACTTGCCGCTCCTCTGCACTTTTCTCATGCTCTTCTTGCACCATGCGGATCCGCACTCGACCTGGTGCTGGTGGCAACGGCAGCCACGTCCGGGGCGGAGACCGTCTGTCGGAGGACCCGGAGCAGTGCCATCGATCGCAAGCCGGGCCGGACCGTGGAGGAGGACCTCGTGGCCCGTCAGACTGGCCTGGAACCCGACGCCACCGAGCGCGCCACGTGGCGAGACCAGGAGGCGATGGTGGCGGAGGCGGCGAAGGCTGCGATGGGGGCCGAGGAGGCCTCAGCCCAGGTGTGGGAGAGAGCCACCCAGGTGTAGGGGTGGATTGCCACTGGGCTGGCCTGGCCGACCGGGGAGAGGAACCCAACGCCGGACGTCGCGGTTTCTGAGCTCCGAACGGAGGGGGAGCGCAAGTGGGCCGGGCAAGAGGAGCCGGCCGACGGCGCGTCAGAGGTCGACGAGCACATCATCAAGGACATGTCGCCCTGGGCAGACCCAGCTAAAGGGGCGACCCCGGCGAGGGGAAACGCGGGCTCGACGCTGCGCTGGCCGGCACGGCGCAGGTGGCAGCGGTGGCGGACGCCGCGGCTGGGAGTTCTGGTGCAATGGTGATTGCCCAGCCGCGGGCCCTCGACAATGGGCGCAGATGATGGCGGCGTGTGGGTCCTCAGCCGGCTCCGTGACCCGGACGCCGACGCAACAGACCTGGGCCAGCGCGGGCACGGGCGAGGTCGTATTCGGGGCGCGCACCTGAGAGGACGCGGTGACGGACGCCTTGCGCCAGCAACTTCGCGGGCGAGACAACCGTCTGCATGCCTTCGTCTGGGAAGAGCAGGAGCAGGCGCGACACCTGGAGCACGCGGTCGGGGTGAGTCTTTCTGTCTTTATGGCTTATTCATTTGATTCGACTATTCTCAAGTAGGGGCGTCACAGCGCACCCACAGGGTGTAGCCCCGTGGCCCGGGCCGGTTACGCAACAGTCGGGTCGGGTCTTTATCAACGTCTTTTCCCTTCTTAACTTTTCGTCTTCCTGTAGCATCCGTATGACCTACGGGCGGACGCGTATAACCCGCTCTTGGAGCAGTACCGCGGGGCCAAGACCCAACTGGCCGCCAAGGAGGAAGAGCTACACTAGGCCCAAGGTACGACTCACAAGCTTACGGTGGGAGCGCGGCTGCGCATCCACTGGGTGTAGCCCCCGAGATTCGGGCCGGTTGCGGAGTAGCCGGGTCGAATATTAAGGCATTATTTGAGTTTTCTCTGAACTCTTTCTTGCATGATTTTTATAGCCTCGTATTTCTTCTCCGATCTATTGGTTTGGTTTGACCAACTAGATTGTTTTATCTTTCCATGGCAAGAAGTGCTCTGTAATGGGTCCGATCTTGTGGTGCTCAATCTCAGTGACAAAAAGGGACATGACACACATGTATCGTTGCTATTAAGGGTAAAAAGATGGGATTTATTACTTACATGAGTTTATTTTGTCTACATCATCTCATCTTGCTTAAGGCGTTACTCCGTTTTTCATGAATTTAGTACACTAGATGCATGTTGAATGGCGGTCGATGTGTGGAGTAATAGTAGTAGATGCAGAATCTTCTCAGCCTACTTGTCTCAGACGTGATGCCTATATACATGATCATTTGCCTTGGATATCATCATAATTATTTGCTTTTCCAACAATTGTCCGACAGTAATTTGTTTACCCACTGTGTGGTATTTTCAAGAGATAAGCCTCTAGTGAAAACTATGGCCCTCGGGTCTTATCTTTTATCATCTATGAAAACTAAAAATACTTTGCTGTAATTTTATTTATTTTATTTTGTATTTTTGTCCAATCTATGAATCATAAATTATACAATTTAATCTTGCTCGTAACTGTCAAGGGACTGGCAACCCCTTGTCCGTGTTGGGTTGCAGGTATTTGTTGTTTGTGTGCAGGTGTTGTTCATGATTTGTTGTTTGGTTCTCCTACAGGATTGATAATCATGGTTTCATAACTGAGGGAAATATTTATCTCTATTGTACTGTATCATCCTCTTCACTTCAAGAAAATCCCAACGCAGCTCACAAGTAGCACTTACCATACCGTGAGATCACGTGATCCCATTTGGTACATATTCTATGCTTTGGTGTTGATCAACTTTAATCCACTCTTAGCAGTTTGTCTTGATTAACCTTCTTGTATCTTTCCTACTCTGTTCATCAAGATGGTGTCTTGAAGGCAATATGAATGTTCACACAATTTTCTTTTTCAATACATGCTTGCAATAGGCTCAACACTCGCATGACCAATCTTTGGATAACTCCACGAATAACATGTTGGTCAACAAATAAACTTCTTCTTTCAACCTTGAAACCGACATATGATCTTCAAGCATTGCCTATGAATAACCTTGCAAGTATAATTCAAAAACAACCATTAGTCCATAGAAATTGTCATCAAATACCAAAACCAAACATGAGGCACCATGTTCTTTTAGGTGGGGAAGGGGATGAGGGGTGACGGTAGCTAGGTCTTGGAGACGTCGCCCTGGAGAGAGCGACGCGGGCGCTGAGTGCCAATCTTTCAAACTGCCAATTTATTACTCCCTCCATTCCAGAATATAAGGTGCATTGGTTTCTGTCCAAGTTAAATTTATGTAAGTTTGATCGAGATTATAGAATACAATATCAACATACAATGCAAAAGTAATAAAAAAGGAAAATACTTTTCGTGTTGGATCTAATGATATTTGGTAATGTAGATATCGATACTTTTTTTCTCTAAACACTTGATAAAAATGCACATGTTTGACTTTTGAAAAAAAAATACACCTTATATTTTAAAATGGAGGGAGTACCAAAAAATCAATCCCATGATTATAGGGAGGCTACCACCGATTTATTACCCAAAAATCAATCCCACACTTAGGAATGCTAAAATGTGGCTCGCTGAGGCCATCTTCTTTCTGAACCGCCACCAAGCCAAGGATTCCCCATGCTGCTCCTTTGCCTTTCCTATTATTCCACTTTCCATACATGCAGATCTACAAAAGCACGGGCAACTTAGGCAGCACGGTGAGCTTCTTTGGTTGGTGGCTCGATGTCACTGAATATGCCCCGTCCGGGCTATGGAAGGGCGTCAACTCCCTCATCTCCCTTGTCGCTTGGTCAGTTTGGAAGCATTGCAACGTCATTGTCTTTGATAACGTGCAACCCTTAACGACTAACTCTCTCTGCATCAAAGAGGAGGCGCGTCTCTGGGCTCACGCTGGCGCCAAAGGGTTGGCACTCATAATTCCTGTAACATGATCAGTATGTACCCAGGCTGAGCATCCCCCATCCCCTGCTCAAACTGCTCTACCCTAAATGCCAATAGGCGAGCAGACAACTATATATTGTATTCTTTTCTACCCTATCAATGCAATGATACGCCCACGATCGTATTCGCGAAAAAAGCATGGGCGACATCATTGGAGCAGGTGAAAAAGGAAACGTTGAGCGCTTGCCGCCGCCACGGTGGCGCTTAGAGCATCTCCACTCGCCCCCTCCCCCCAACAGGCCCCCAGGGCGCCTTTTTAAAGCCGCGGCGAAAAATCAGCCCAGTCACGCCCTAGGTCATTGTTTATCGCCGGTTTGGGCCGAAATAACAACTAGCGAACCCGAGCTGAACCTAGCGCACCGGGGGCGCCTGGGGGCACCGGCTGAAGTGAAAAGGTGCATGGGGCCACGCTGTCAGCGACACCAGGCATATTCCCGCCGTTTTTACCCACCTTTTCCCTCCATTTTCCCTATTTCTTCCCCCTTCTCCCCCGTCGTTCCCGCCATTCTCCTCATCAGACCCGGGCGCCATGCCGCCAAAGAAATATGTGGCTCCTCGCGCCGCCGCCGATTTCACCCAACTGAAGCGGAGGAAGGCGAGGGCGCCAATGGCAAGGCCAGTGGGCTTGTCGAACGCCAAGTGGAGGGTGGATGTTCAACGCCGGGAGGCGGTCACCACCGACCGGTAGAACAGGCTCATTACCAAGAGGGACGCGGTGGCGGCGGCAAAGCAGGGAGAGGCGTCTCCCGCGGGGGGGGGGGGGGGGGGGGGGGGGGGGGGGGGGGGGGGGGGGGGGGGGGGGGGGGGGGGGGGGGGGGGTGAGGAACCTTCCGGCTGGCCACATCGCACAAGCCGCGTGCGGGAGCCAGCCGAGCGTCGCGTCGCCGACCAACTTCTTGCCGCCCCTCGCCTGGCTACTCCGACAGCGAAGCGCATGGCGGTTTCAACCCCAGCATCACCTTCCCGCATGGTGCCTCGCCGCGTGCCTCCCCCTCCGGCCTGAACCCCGACCAGCGCACTCCCTCCCCCACGTTCAACGCCGGCCTCAACACCCTGTACAGCTATTCGCCGCTGGCATACTCAACCTCACCTGCGCCGCCTCTATGCCGGGGCGCCCTACCCTTTGCACACGGCTCGGCACCACAGTTCAGCAACACTGATGCCACCGATGCCGACATGGATGAGATCATCACGAGCGGCTCGGTCGCCGCCGCTTCCTGCCCCAGGTTCCACGCACAAGACGAAACGATGGACTCCACCATCGACATGGACGACGAGCTCGACGACGCTAAGGAGGAGGTGGAGGAGGAGGAGGAGCCGGCGCCGCCGGCCAAAGGGAAAAAGAAGAAGCGGGCGACTTCGCGTCAAGTGGACGTCCAAGGAAGATGAGTGCCTGGCCATAAAATGGAAGACCGTCAGCATCAACCAGATCACCAGCTCCAATCAGAATGCCGACACGTACTGGAAAAGGATCAAGACGGCATTCGGTGAGCGCAAGTTGATCGACCCCTACTTCGCCACCATCCACATGGAGCGAGGCAACAAGGCCATGGCGAACCATTAGGCGATCATCCAGGCGGCCTGCAATAAATGGCATGGGATCGTAGAGGAGGTCGCGGCTCGCCTGGAAAGCGGCGCCAACGTCAAGGGGCAGGTATGTCCAGCCGCCGGTTCAGTTCTTTCGTCGTGTACTTCGCTGACACTTGCTCTTCAGCTGTGCAGCTGGTTCGGGTGTTTAACATGTATCACTAGGACAACAGCGACCAAGAGTTCAAGTTCCTTCACGTGTTCTCCGGGATTAAGTCGTGCGAGAAGTGGAGGAAGGTCTAGCTCACCCTCGCCAAGGCCAAGGAGACGTACAAGCCGGACGCGCCTGCCCCGGGGCGGCGGATGGGCGCCCTGATGGCAACAAAAGAGCCAAGGCGGCGAGGGACGCGGCACCCACTGCCGAATGGCTACATTCATCAATCGAGCAGTGCATCACCAATGCCAAGAACAGTGCCGCAAAGAGGGAGGAGAAATCCGACACACGGTGGTCGGCGTTGATGACGAAGCAGGACGTGAAACTCGACCTTCTCAGGACCAATGTCGCTGCAAAGAAGAGGAACACCGACCTTGCGTTCTTGATGTTGGCAGACATGTCGACGATGGACGAGCAGGTCAAGGCGTTGTACCTGGCGGAGCGCGGCCTCATCTTGAACTATTTTCCTGGCCTGTGTCGAGCATCGCTCCTATGCCCACGCCGACACCAACGTCGACGCCCAACCCGAGCAATGAAGCGGTGCCGATGTGGACTACCAGCCCGAGCATAGAAGCCACGCCGACGCCAAGCACGCCTACGCCCGCGCCGACCCTGGCCAGTTCCACGCGAGAGGAGCCCACCATTTGATGTGTTTCTTGTCTTTGCTTTCTTCCTTTTGATCGACAAACTTCCGGGTATGTTTGATCGCCAAACTATGGCATGATGATCGCCGACTTGTGGCATGGTCATCGTCGAACTTGTGGCATTTTTTGATAGTGGAAAAGACAAGTTTGATTTTGTTGGATGTTTGGGAGCCGAAACTTGGGGGCGCGGCTGGGTACTCGATCGCCCCTAGGGCGAAAACCCGCCGGTGCAAACGCCAAAACACATTCGTCAGGTGCACTGGGGGGGCGAACGAGTGGAGATGCTCTTATGCTTGGCGTCCATCCGTGGCCCGGCATATCGCCCGCTGCCGTGCTGGCCATGTTCAGTACGTCGCCCGTGTTGAGGGACTCTGCGACATGTAGGCAGGGCGAAAGGGTTCTGTACCGGAGACCAAGAAAAAGAATGGCAATGATGGGTACGTCTCGCCTGCCGTCGATGAACGCAGCACGAACGGGCAAAGCTCCACGCGGTTTCCACTCACCGATCATCTTCGGGAAGCCCAAAGTGAGATGAAGACGGCGCGGTGCTGGATGGTGCCATCACTGCCATGCAGGTGCTCCAGCCCGCAGGAGATCATCGCGCTCCTTGTCAAGTTTTTGCAGTTCTTCACCGATGGGACACCTTCAAAATATTTGATTTCACGTCAATTAAAGTAGTTCTTACATCTGTTGGCAGTGGCACACAAAGTTGGAACTAAAAGCTTCTTCTGTAAACACAGGAGGTGAGTGAAAGGAATATTCCATATTGAATTCATTCCTTACCCTCACCACGATCAACCAGTTCTGATAATTTGGTTCCCATCAGCCTTTATCCCTGTGTGCTCCTCTTATTTGCTAAAAAAGCTTGACTCCCGTGACAACGCACATGCACATACCTAGTAGTAGTAATAGAGAAAAAAGGATTAGCATGGAACTATGTCAGGTTTGGTTTAGTGTTCCCTCATATTGTATCCTAAATGTAATTTGGGCGGATATCCCGAACTCTTTTGAATAAATGAAAGTGATTGAATCTTAGAAAAACAAACGAAAAACTGGGAAATAAGAAGCTCAGGCGCGGAACAACAGGTGGCCGTGGGAATCCACCTCGACCGTCCACGAATCCACCACGAGACAAAATTGACCGAAATATACTAGTGGGAGAATAATAACACAGGATCCCCACGTCACCCAACCCACCTGGTTCCCCTCACGTCGTTGTGCTTCGTTTGCGTGACCACAGCCCGCGAGCCAGCGCGACGAAGTGGGTGGGGGGAGGGGGGGGTGTTCCCCGCCGGCGGCAATCTATTTTGTCGGCGTCTTGGGGTGGGCAGACTTGTCTGATTGCGGCTCGTGGCGTAGCTTAACCAGCGGACTGATACGGCCTAGCTTCAGCAGCAACAGTTCAAGACCCTCGCGAGGGGTCATGCCTTGCGAGGCGGACGACATTAAGACCTCTCTGGGGCAGCCTCGCTAGGCTGGCTCCCGAGGAGCGGAGATATCTATACAAGGTGCACCTCGTGAGGTTCACATGACGTGAGCCATGACGATCAAGGCCAGGCGGGCACCAGCGGGTGCAGTGTACCAGTTTTCTCTTTGGTGCTAAGGAGGCAAGCACAGGCGCGGGGTCCCGAGACATCAGACAAAGGTTTTCATATCGATGCAACAAGACCAAGACCGTCAGGACGGCAGGACGGAGGTCATCGCGGAGCCCACGACGGCTTCACCACCAGAGCGTTTGGCAGGCGAAGACTACTTTCGTCAGGATAGCTTGTACTAGTTGTCCCCCTTCAAACTTGGCCGTTGTGGGATCCCTTCCCGCCTAAACATTTGGGAAGAGGACTACGGCCACTATAAATAGGACTTAGCCACCACCATAAGAGGGATCGGATCCAGTCCACCCCGACCACCTCACCAGCTCATCGAGCCCAAGAACACCTCACCTCCTGAGGCTGTTCATCCACTGTACTAGTTCGTCCATAGCCCCTCGAGGCAACTCACCACATACTGGAGTAGGGTATTACACCGTGAGGTGGCCCGAACCAGTATAAACCCCCGTGTCTCTTGTTCTTTGGGTCCGTGGAGCTAGGCCGCGGGATCAGTAGCGAGCGTGCTGAGAAGAGAGTGTTCTTCGTGCGCACCCCAGAGTTCGAACCTCTCAAGGGTCTGCGGAATCCGAAATCCAACATTTGGCATGCCGGGTAGGGCTGTGCCAAAACTTCGTCTCTCCGCCCGCCTCGCCCGTCTCGCTCCCCCGTTCAGCTCTCATGGCAAGCGTTGTTTCACCGACCGGGCCGGCGGGCCCTCACGGAGGCGCTGTGGGGCTCCGGGCCTTCACCCCCGCCTTGCGACAGGTGCGGTGGCCGCACAAGTTCAAGCCAGAGATGCCTCATCGCTACGTTGGCGTGGCGGATCCAGCGGCCTTCCTTTAGGCGTATGAGGAGGCCATTCGGGTGTCCGGAGGCAACGACCAGGTCATGGCCAACTGGTTCCCCATGGCCCTCGCCGGTGTGCCGCGCACCTGGCTACTCAACCTGTCGGTGTCCTCTGTGGCCTCCTGGGAGGAGCTGCATGGTCTCTTCATCGCGCGCTTCGCGGCACCGACGCTCGTCGCCGTCGCAGCCCTCCTTGGTGGTTCACAGGCGCCGCCCTCGGATCGCCATGTCAAGCAGTTCGTCCGCCAAGTGGGTGCCACCCGCGTGCAGCAGGCAGCTCCTCCAGGGTGGGCATCGCCCAACGCCGAGATCACCTTTGACTCAAAGGACCACCCCGCTACCACAGCAGGCGCAGGCGCACTCCTGATGCTTTGCAACCCCACCATCTGCAACTGGCGATGACCAAGACCCTCATAGACGGTGGAGCTGGCCTCAACGTGCTCTCCGTGGAAGCATTCGGCCTGCTCCACGTGCCGTTCGGCCAGCTACGGACCACCAAGCCCTTATCCGGAGTCGTTGATGGCTCCACCTGCCCCCTGGGGCAAATCCTCCTACCTGTCACCTTCGGCACCCGCGACAACTACTGCACCGAGCTCATCGACTTCGACATCGCCCGCATCGGTCTCCCGTACAACGCCATCCTCGGGTACCCAGCTCTGGCCAAGTTCATGGCAGCAACCCATCCTGCCTACAACCTCATGAAGATGCCAGGGAGCAGCGGCATCGTCACCGTGGCCGGAGACACCAAGGAGGTCCTGACGGCCCTTAGGCTCGCTTTCAAGGCCGCAGCGGCAGCACGTCCCGCGGATGAAGCAGCGTTTGGGGCCCAGGGGCTGCGCCGGCGAAGAAGAAACAGTTGTTCTCTCAAGATCGGGCTAAGATGAAGCAGATACCGGTCAACGAGGACAGAACCTCAGGAGCCACCTTCACCATAGGTGCTGACCTCACCGCAGACCAAGAAGAGGCATTGGTGAAATTCCTGCACATGAACAAGGAGGTATTCGCCTGGGAGCTGTCGTGGATTTGTCACGGCAGATATCCTGGTGTGAGGACTTAGTCGTGAGGCCAACGCATCTATGTGGTAGCTTGAGAGGGGTTGATCGGGATGAGAGGCGCGAGGTGGATCAACGCACAAGACAAGGATTTAGACAGCTTCGGGCCCCGGGAAACATCATCCGGTAATAGCTCTACATGTTGTTTGTGGCTAGGTCTCATTATGCTCATGAGGGAGTCGCCGTATGAGCCAGCTCTCCTCTAGTTGTGTCTAGCCTTTGAGATTATTTTTTGTCCCTCTTGGGGTGCCCTGCCCCTCCTTATATATGTTGAAGGGGCGGGTTACATGACTAGTCCTAGTAGGATTAGGATTACTCTATTACAAGTGGAGTCCTAGTTTTGTTTCCTTTGCAAGGGAATATTCCTTATGCCTTTCCTCTTAAGTCGTCCCACCATAAAATGAGCCATCCTTCTGGGCCTTGGGCCTAGTCCTTTATCTGACCCGCCGTTGGGGCCATCACTGAGTCTCCAGGCTCGTGAGTCGTCAGACCAGTGAGCTGCCAGACTCGTGAGTCGTCGGACCACTGAGCCGCCAGACTCGTGAGTCGCCAATCCTCCGGCGGGTTACCAATGAAACGCCAAGTCCGACCGGGTCATATACCCAGCCGGGTCATACTGCGGGGTATATCCCCGACATTATCCCCCAGTTTAATTTGGATTTATCCATGTTAAACTGATCCTGCAAAATAAAAAACTAGAACAACTTTGACAAGTTGTGCACCGGATTAAAAATTCTTGTAAGCCGGCACCTGATCATCTTTAAGTCCTTGTCATTTCCTTCTTGATACATGCCCATGAACTCAAAGCAAATCTCCTTTAGTAGATACGTTCAAACTTTTCCAAGGACTCGGGACTATTCCTTCCATTGTAGAATAAATTATATCCATTGATAAAATAATATCCATTGCGCTGAAGCGACTTTGAAAACCTCAATCATAATTGGTTATTGATAACCATAATAAAAATACAGCCATGTTTGGCTATTAAAGATTTGAATAATATAACCTGGTTTGATAACCGGTTCCTGCAATATAAACTAGTATATCTATGCATATATGATGTATGCTATGATGATGTAATGATGATGCAATAGATGATGCAATATATGATGATGTATGTGTATGATGACAGAAAACTTCAATGAAACTAGCCTGAGCCACTGGATTGTTCGTGCATTCAATGAGCCTGACTCACAGTGTGCCCAATCGACATTTGAACCCTAGATAAAGTCTGGTCTTGCTCAAAGACTTATCAGGAGTACGTGGGGCCAGACTAACAACATACATCATGGGCCGATTTATCCAAGTTTCAAGGAAGGCGGCTTATGAAGCCTGGATCAATCCCGACTATCTGTAAACCGTGCTCTCGCATGACAAGCCACCGTTTGAACCTTAATCGAGCTCAGATCTTGGTCGAATACGCCGTAAAGACTGATCGTTAAGAGTTCGGCGGGTCAATCAGGATGACCTGATGGAGTTGAAGCAGCTGGTTACAGGTAGGATGACCCGGTCAGAATTTGTTCTCTTTGGTCGAATACGCCTATGTTTGAACAAACCTGGTCAAGAGGGTAGTAACGCTATGTTCTCTTTGGTCGAATACGCCTATGTTTGAACAGGAAGCCCCCAAGTGACATGCTTACAAGTGTGGCATTGAGCCGATCAAGAGCGTGCCGACAACTATGTTCTCTTTGGTGAATACACCTATGTTTGAACAGGAAGCCCCCAAGTGACCATATAAGTTTTGGCATTGCACCGATCAAGAGGGTACCGCAGCTATGATTCGAATACGATCAGGAAGCCCCCAAGTGACCATAAGTTTTGGCATTGCGCCGATCAAGAGGGTACCGACAACTATGATTCGAATACAAATCAGGAAGCCCACAAGTGATCATAATGAGCCAATAATGGCAGAATGCCCATGTTTGAACTGCGCATCATGGCAGCAGGTCCTCTTCGGCAACCTTTAATTTTTCCTAAGAACTCGAACTTGCAAGAAATCAATTCTTTTTGAACCGGAAATTTAAACCGGATATTGAGAGCTTCAAAGCTTTGTGAGATACAGATTTCCCTTGAGCCGGATTTTAAACCGGGTATTTGAGAGCTTCAGTGAGAGACAGATTTGAAGGAAATATGCCCTAGAAGCAATAATAAAGTTGTTATTTATATTTCCTTATATCATGATAAGTGTTTATTATTCATGCCAGAATTGTATTAACCGGAAACTTAGTACATTTGTGAATACATAGACAAACAAAGTGTCACTAGTATGCCTCTACCTGACTAGCTCGTTGAATCAAAGATGGTTAAGTTTCCTAACCATAGACATGAGTTGTCATTTGATTAACGGGATCACATCATTAGAGAATGATGTGATTGACTTGACCCACTCCGTTAGCTTAGCATTTGATCATTTAGTATATTGCTATTACTTTCTTCATGACTTATACATGTTCTTATGACTATGAGATTATGCAACTCCCGAGTACCGAAGGAACACTTTGTGTGCTACCAAATGTCACAACGTAACTGGGTGATTATAAAGGTGCTCTACAGGTGTCTCTGATGGTACTTGTTGATTTGGCATAGATCAAGATTAGGATTTGTCACTCCGATTGTCGGAGAGGTATCTCTGGGCCCTCTCGGTAATGCACATCACTATAAGCCTTGCAAGCAATGTAACTAATGAGTTAGTTTCGGGATGATACATTACGAAACGAGTAAAGAGACTTGCCGGTAACGAGATTGAACTAGGTATTGAGATACTGACGATCGAATCTCGGGCAAGTAACATACCGATGCAAAGGGAACAACGTATGTTGTTATGCGGTCTGACCGATAAAGATCTTCGTATAATATGTAGGAGCCAATATGAGCATCCAGGTTCCGCTATTGGTTATTGACCGGAGATGTGTCTCGGTCATCTCTACATAGTTCTCAAACCCGTAGGGTCCGCACGCTTATCGTTCGGTGACGATCGGTAATACGAGTTTATCTATTTTAATGTACCGAAGGTAGTTCGGAGTCCCAGATATGATCACGGACATGACGAGGAGTCTCGAAATGGTCGATACATAAAGATTGATATATTGGATGACTATGTTTGGACTTCGGAAGGGTTTCGGGCAAGTTCGGACAAATACCGGAGTACCGGGGGGGGTTACCGGAACCCCCGGGGGAGTGTAATGGGCCTTAGTGGACAAGAGGAGGGGTGGACAGGGCAGGCCGCGCGCCTCCTCCCCCTCTAGTCCGAATTGGACAAGGAGGCGGGGGGGCAGCGCCCCCCTTTCGTCCTTTCCCTTCTCTCCTCCTTCCCTCTCTCCTACTCCTACTCTTGGAAGGGTTGGAGTCCTACTCCCGGTGGAAGTAGGACTCCCCTTCGGGCGCGCCTAGGAGGGCCGGCCCCTCCCCCTCCTCCACTCCTTTATATACGGGGGTATGTTGCACCCATAGACACACAAGTTGATCAGTTGATCTTTTAGCCGTGTGCGGTGCCCCCCTCCACTATAATCCACCTCGGTCATATCGTAGCGGTGCTTAGGCGAAGCCCTGCGCCTGTAGCTTCATCAACACTGTCATCATGCCGTCGTGCTGATGGAACTCTCCCTCGAATCTCTACTGGATCGTGAGTTCGTGGGACATCACCGAGCTGAACGTGTGCAGATCGTGGAGGTGCCGTACGTTCGGTACTAGCATCGGTCGATCGTGAAGACGTATGACTACATCAACTACGTTGTCATAACGCTTCCGCTTACGGTCTACGAGGGTACATGGACGACACTCTCCCATCTTGTTGCTATGCATCACCATGATCTTGCGTGTGCGTAGGAATTTTTTTGAAATTACTGCGTTCCCCAACAGTGGCATCCGAGCCAGGTTTATGCGTAGATGTCATATGCATGAGTAGAACAGAAAGGAGTTGTGGGCGTGGGTATATAAATATTGCTTGCCGTCACTAGTTGATTCTTGATTCAGCGGCATTGTTGGATGAGGCGGCCCAGACCGACATTACGTGTACGCTTACACGAGACTGGTTCTACCGACGTGCTTCGCACACAGGTGGCTGGCGGGTGTCAGTTTCTCCAGCTTTAGTTGAATCGGATTCAATGAACATGGTTCTTTATGAAGATCAAAAAGCAATCACTATACCGCGTTGTGGTTTTTGATGCGTAGGTAAGAACAGTTCTTGCTCAGCCCATAGCAGCCATGTAAAACTTGCAACAACAAAGTAGAGGATGTCTAACTTGTTTTTGCAGGGCATGTTGTGATGTGATATGGTAAAGACATGATGCTAAATTTTATTGTATGAGATGATCATGTTTTGTAACACAGTTATCGGCAACTGGCAGGAGCCATATGGTTGTCGCTTTATTGTATGAAATGCAATCGCCATGTAATTGCTTTACTTTATCACTAAGCGGTAGTGATAGTCGTAGAAGCAATAGTTGGCGAGACGACAACGATGCTTTGATGGAGATCAAGGTGTAAAGCCAGTGATGATGGTGGTCATGACGGTGCTTTGGAGATGGAGATCAAAGGCACAAGATGATGATGGCCATATCATATCACTTTTATTGATTGCATGTGATGTTTATCTTTTATGCATCTTATTTTGCTTAGATCGACGGTAGCATTATAAGATGATCTCTCACTAAATTTCAAGGTATAAGTGTTCTCCCTGAGTATGCACCGTTGCGAAAGTTCGTCGTGCCGAGACACCACGTGTTGATCGGGTGTGATAAGCTCTACGTTCACATACAATGGGTGCAAGCCAGTTTTGCACACGCAGAATACTCGAGTTAAACTTGACGAGCCTAGCATATGCAGATATGGCCTCGGAACACTGGATACTGAAAGGTCAAGCGTGAATCATATAGTAGATATGATCAACATAGTGATGTTCACCATTGAAAACTACTCCATCTCACGTGATGATCGGACATGGTTTAGTTGATATGGATCACATGATCACTTAGTTGATTAGAGGGATGTCTGTCTAAGTGGGAGTTCTTAAAGTAATTTGATCAATTGAACTTTAATTTATCATGAACTTTGTACCTGATAGTATTTTTTGCATGTCTATGTTTTTGTAGATAGATGGCCCATGCTGTTGTTCCATTGAATTTTAATGCGTTCCTTGAGAAAGCAAAGTTGAAAGATGATGGTAGCAATTACACGGACTTGGTCCATAACTTGAGGATTATCCTCATTGCTGCACAGAAGAATTACGTCTTGGAAGCATCGCTAGGTGCCAAACCCGTTGCAGGAGCAACACCATATGTTATGAACGTTTGGCATAACAAAGCTGATGACTACTCGATAGTTCAGTGTGCCATGCTTTATGGCTTAGAACCGGGAATTCAACGATGTTTTGAACGTCATGGAGCATATGAGATGTTCCAGGAGTTGAAGTTAATATTTCAAGCAAATGCCCGGATTGAGAGATATGAAGTCTCCAATAAGTTCTATAGCTGCAAGATGGAGGAGAATAGTTCTGTCTGTGAGCATATACTCAAAATGTCTGGGTATAACAATCACTTGATTCAACTGGGAGTTAATCTTCCGAATGATAGTGCCATTGACAGAATTCTTCAATCACTGCCACCAAGCTACAAGAGCTTCGTGATGAACTATAGTATGCAAGGGATGGATAAGACAATTCCCGAGCTCTTCGCGATGCTAAAGGTCGCGGAGGTAGAAATCAAGAAGGAGCATCAAGTGTTGATGGTCAACAAGACCACCAGTTTCAAGAAAAAGGGTAAAGGGAAGAAGGGGAACTTCAAGAAGAACGGCAAGCAAGTTGCTGCTCAAGTGAAGAAGCCCAAGTCTGGACCTAAGCCCGAGACTGAGTGCTTCTACTACAAAGGAACTGGTCACTGGAAGCGGAACTGCCCCAAGTATTTGGCGGATAAGAAGGATGGCAAGGTGAACAAAGGTATCTGTGATATACATGTTATTGATGTGTACCTTGCTAATGCTTGCAGTAGCACCTGTGTATTTGATACTGGTTCCGTTGCTAATATCTGCAACTCAAAACAGGGACTACGGATTAAGCGAAGATTGGCTAAGGACGAGGTGACGATGCGCGTGGGAAATGGTTCCAAAGTCGATGTGATCGCGGTTGGCACGCTACCTCTACATCTACCTTCGGGATTAGTTTTAGACCTAAATAATTGTTATTTGGTGCCAGCGTTGAGCATGAACATTATATCTGGATCTTGTTTGATGCGAGATAGTTATTCATTTAAATCTGAGAATAATGGTTGTTCTATTTATATGAGTAATATCTTTTATGTTCATGCACCCTTAAAGAGTGGTCTATTCTTGATGAATCTCGATAGTAGTGATACACATATTCATAATATTGAAGCCAAAAGATGCAGAGTTGATAATGATAGTGCAACTTATTTGTGGCACTGCCGTTTAGCTCATATTGGTGTAAAGCGCATGAAGAAACTCCATTCTGATGGACTTTTGGAATCACTTGATTATGAATCACTTGGTACTTGCGAACCATGCCTCATGGGCAAGATGACTAAAACGTCGTTCTCCGGAACAATGGAGCGAGCAACCAATTTGTTGGAAATCATACATACTGATGTATGGGTTCCAATGAATGTTGAGGCTCGCGGCGGGTATTGTTATTTTCTCACCTTCACAGATGATTTGAGCAGATATGGGTATATCTACTTGACGAAACATAAGTCTGAAACATTTGAAAAATTCAAAGAATTTCAGAGTGAAGTGGAAAATCATCGTAACAAGAAAATAAGGTTTCTACGATCTGATCGTGGAGGAGAATATTTGAGTTACGAGTTTGGTCTTCATTTAAAACAATGCGGAATAGTTTCCCAACTCACGCCACCCGGAACACCACAGTGTAATGGTATGTCTGAACATCGTAATCGTACTTTACTAGATATGGTGCAATCTATGATGTCTCTTACTGATTTACCGCTACCGTTTTGGGGTTATGCTTTAGAGACGGCTGCATTCACGTTAAATAGGGCACCATCTAAATCCGTTGAGATGACGCCTTATGAACTATGGTTTGGCAAGAAACCAAAGTTGTCATTTCTTAAAGTTTGGGGCTGCGATGCTTATGTGAAAAAGCTTCAACCTGATAAGCTCGAACCCAAATCAGAGAAATGTGTCTTCATAGGATAGCCAAAGGAGACTATTGGGTACACCTTCTATCACAGATCCGAAGGCAAGACATTCGTTGCTAAGAATGCATCCTTTCTAGAGAAGGAGTTTCTCTCAAAAGAAGTGAGTGGGAGGAAAGTAGAACTTGATGAGGTAACTGTAGTGGCTCCCTTATTGGAAAGTAGTTCATCACAGAAATCTATTCATGTGACTCCTACACCAATTAGTGAGGAAGCTAATGATGATGATCATGTAACTTCAGATCAAGTTACTGCTGAACCTCGTAGGTCAACCAGAGTAAGATCCGCACCAGAGTGGTACGGTAATCCTGTTCTGGAGGTCATGTTACTTGACCATGACGAACCTACGAACTATGAGGAAGCGATGATGAGCCCAGATTCCGCGAAATGGCTTGAGGCCATGAAATCTGAGATGGGATCCATGTAGAAGGCCCACTGTTACTACGGCCTGTAGGAGGCCCATGGTAAATACAGTAAATATGTAGCCCATGGTTATTGTGGCCTAGTTTTAAAAAATAGGTTATTGCGGCCACTAGCAAACCGCAGAAAAAGAACTGCACTGACTACAAGCAAACAAATAAACAAGACAACAAGGAAATAAATAAGCAAGCAACTTACACTAGGCTATCACGGCTATTACACATATTATATCCACTGGGCATCAAAGTTCCCCACCAGTGCAAATATAGGGAACAAAGCAGCATATCATATACACCGTTTGTCAAAGTTGGCGACCAGTACAAATAAACGCCGCCACAAAACAAGTCCAAAACTAAAACCACATCAGAAGAGCTCAAGAAACAATATCCTGGGTACCCATAATGCTGGAAAGATGCTTAGCAAGATTATTAACTTTCTCTTGTTTGGCGCTTAAATCCTCCAGCGCTTGCCGTTGCACAAGAAAGTATGCATCTGAGTTCTGCAGGGACTTCCTCAGTCCTTCGGCTTCTTGTCGCAGCACAGCTGAATGATGCCATTCAGCTTGTAGCTGAGACTGAAGAAGCCGAAGTGATTCAGGCAGCGAGTTCGAAGAGCTTGTGCCAGCGGTACTGGCCAGTAACTTGAACACTACATCAACGCAAGACTGTGGGGTTTTCTCACTGTCTACAAGATCGATTTTATCACCTTTCTTGGAGACCAACAGGGTTGTCTCACTATCTTGAACCTTATCTGCATTACTTTGTCTACCATTGCATAGTGGGGTGCTCTTCTCCAATATTCTGTTCGCATACTACAAGACACATCACAGGTTTAGCATGTAGTATACTAAACTCATTTTGGTAAACCGGTTCAGTAGTAAGGTGGATAGGATAACTGCACGAGACAAACATATATCTATGTACTATGGTCACTGTATTGTCCATATCATTCTAGTTTATGTTGCCAAATCAAGATAGAGATGCATTCAACTCATATATTTTTTAGACACAGCAACATAGGTAGAATATAAGTGTGAGAAACTATACAGCATTGGCAACACTTGTATTGTGCATCACATGAGAACATAATTGTTTATACAACTGAAACTGAAATCAACATAGAGAAAGAAGTTAGAACAGCAATCCAGTTAAAGAAATAGGTTTAAAACATACCTGTTGCGCCATTAGCATTTCAATTGGATCCTTCAAATCCGAAAGTAGTTGGTATGAGTAAATACAGTGATGCAACAACAAAGGAGTATGGACCATAGCTGCGGAATTTGACCTGAGAACAGTTGCTCTTCTGCTTTAAATGTGGAGTTTGGGTTCGCTGTGGTGGTCTTCGTGCTTTGGGCACTGCGGTTGCTTTACAAACTGCTCGTGTGGGGGTACTCTGTGGTGGACATGGTGCTTTCTCAACTAGAAGTGGGTTACTATCCGCTGGGGTTGGGGTTAGATGGGTTGTAGCTAGTTCTCTGCCCAATGGTGCCAGTGTGCAATCTGGAAGAGTCTCGATTATGTGTGGTGGGGCTAGTTTGTCGGCCAGTACAACCATGGTTCTATCTGCATCAATAGGTAGCGCTATCTTTTGTGAAGAACGGGTTTTTGCTCCCTTAGATACTGCTATCACCCCCTCCAATTCAAATGGCCGATAAACAAGAAAATAAATTGAACATGCAGACATTGTATGATAGACAGATGTGATAATTCACATATATGTTGTATAACCAAACAGGACAGCATGACACAATTTCACATATATGATGCCTAACTAAACAGGATAGCATGACACAGTTTCAGATATATGATGGATAACTTAACAGGATATAATGGCATAATTCAACATATGATGAGTATCTAAACAAGATGACATGACAAAACTATATGATGTCTTTCTAAAATAGGTTGGGATGAAATAATTCACATACATGTTATCTAAGTATATAGGATGGCATGATATAAGTGACATAATTGATTCATATACTAAGAAGTTGGCACTCGCATGTATGCTCTCTAAACTAAGCAGATGGAATTCAATGTTGTGCATATGATGTCTAAACTAAGCAATGCAAGACACCATATGCATGATATGAGAAATATAAACATTGCAACTTAGAGCATACACCTCATGTGGGATATAGGACTGGTCATCTGTCTTTGAATCCTCCTCTGAGCAGCTCCCTGTAACCATCGAGATATATGCTTCAACTGGTACCATTGCCTGCTCTGCAGACCTTGTTTTCACTCTTGATTTTTCCATAACCGGCTCAAATGGCTGATACACATGAAGAGTAGTTCAATATACACAGATTGTCGACAAATGGAATACGTAATAAAAAAATATGGCATGAGATAATTCACATATATGATGCCTGGCTACATGGCAGTGCGTAATTCACATATATGATAACTGGCTACAAAACATGGCATTGCATAATTGACATATCTAATATAGAAAGCAAACAGGAGGCATTCACACAAAAGCATGTCTAATCTAAGCAGATGGCATGGCAATGCAAGATACCATATGCATTATATGAGAAATATAACCCTGCCAAGTTAGAGCATGCACCTCGGGGGGGGGGGATACGACTGGTCATCTGTCTCTGAATCCTCCTCTGAGGAGCTATCTATAACCAGCAAGAAATCTACATCGACAGGTAGCACTGACTACTCAAAAGACCTTGTTTTCACTCTAGATTTTCCCATGACCGACTCAAATGGCTGATCAACAGGAAGGGTAGATGAATGTATAAACATTGTTGACAAATGGAATACATTATGAAAAAAATATGGCACGATACAATTCACATATACGATGACTGGCTAAACAGGATGCCATTGCATGATTCATGTATATGATATCTGGCTAAAGAAGATGTCATTGCATAATTCCCATATACTCCCCCCGTTCCTAAATATTTGTCTTTTTAGAGATTTCAAATGGACTACCACATACGGATGTATATTGACATATTTTAGAGTGTAGCTAGATTCCCTCATTTTGCTCCATATGTAGTCACTTGTTGAAATCTCTAAAAAGAAAAATACTTAGGAAAGGTGGGAGTATGATATAGAGACCAAACAGGTGGCATTCACACAAAGCAAATCTAAACTAAGTTGATGACATATAAGATGTATAATGTAAGCAATGCGAGGCGCCATATGCATAATATGACCAACATCCATGCCAGGTTAGAGCAAACACCTCAGGTGGTAAATAGGAGTGGTCAGCTCCCTCTGAATCCCCATCTGAACAGTTATCTTCCGCTGGAATACAATCTGGAATGGCGGGAGGGGGGCCACTTCGCCCACCATGGAGCGGCGTCTGCATGACATTATATTCCCACGCAACGGTCTTCTCTTTTTCTCTACATGTTCAGTACGATTGTGTACAATAACTGACATGCATAATAAAAAATAGTTAGATTTGGTAAGGCCTAAGGGGTGCATGCAGAAATCAAGACCGGTGGTAGCAAACGAGTGGATAGATCCAAAACTAATGATAGCATGTCGATTATAGCTTCAGTTTAAAAAGATAGACAATGCATCATCTACTGTTCGTTGCCCACCCAACAGGAACCACATAGAAGACCCCAGATGAACCAGATAGCAGACAGATACTATTCATTGCTCCCTTGATATGAGACCCACGGGCATTTTAAAACTCAAGTTTGAATGATAAAGTAGCAGGTAATAATAACCGATGTATAACATAAGCAAACATGAAAGACTGCGACCTCTCTTCCAGAACTTTGTAGTCCGCAGGTTCATCTGCTCAGTCGATGATGGTAATGGAGCTGGCGTGGCTGCCGACAACAGGGAATATGATCTGAGGCGGCGAAAGAAAGTCTGCAGGGGGAATCTCTGCTGTAGTGGACGCTTCTGTCGATGGTGCACCTGGGTGGGGTGGATGACGACACGGCAGGAGCAGGACATAACACACAGAGTTTTCTTTGACGCCTATCTAAAAATGAAGTAAATTTGTAAGGGTTCCTTAGAATTGGAGGATTCTATAAACGCAGGTACAGGAAAAGCACAAGAATAGGATAGGAATGCACGTGCAAAACAGAGCATTTGGAAACATAGAATTTCTGTCAAGCTGGGTGTTTGGTTCACATGAATTGGAAGAACACAGGAATGGAGAAACATGGTCAAATTAAAGTCAAACCACGTGAAAATGAAAAAAAAAGAATCTTATTATGCCAGTAATGCAATTAGTTCTGTTCTTCATGCATATCAATTTGAAAAGGACGTCCAAGTGGATATTAAAATTCCTACTTTTTTCTTTGAAAGAGACACCAAAGGAAAAAATCCTCCAGTTTTGCTTTGCTCCACTCCTTCTAACCAAATGAACGAATAGTAGTACCATAGTAGTTCCATAGCAAAGGATGCCTGAGAGATCAACATGAATGCGGAGTAACAAAGTGATGCGATGAGTGTACAACCTCTTTGGCATAGCCTTGTCGACCTCAGCATCATTAGGTTGGACGTGGAGGATGGTGATGCTGGTGTGACTGTCGGAGGCGGGGTAGAAGATCTGAGGCCTCTGGAAACAGCGTCGAGGGTACTGCTCCGCTGTGATGGACGGTTCCGTTGTTGGAGCAGCTCCGGTGAGGTGTACGGCGGCGAGGCTGAAGCAGGACAAGACAGACAACGTTAATCTAAAATGGGACTCTAATATCATCTGCAATAGATAATGTAAAATACATCACCAAAAAGTGCTGGATGTAAAACGCATCAGCAACGCGCCACGGCCACTCCGACAGATGTTGTAAATACTGTTCACACTGAACTTAAGTGTAGAAACTGAACTTTATAGTCGAAACTGAATTTTACTGTCAAAACTGATTGAACTAGTAGCAGAGCATTGCAATAGATATTTAGGGCGTTCGAGCACTAGTAGCAGAGAACCAGTGATCTAAATCATCAGACGCTCGAGTAGGGAACGCACTAGCAGAGAGCAAGTCGTGCAGCAGCACCGCGAGCGAGTGCTAAAGCAGCAACTCCTGTAGCTGCCGGAGGTCATGCAGCAGTAGGAGCAGCATGAGAGAGAGAGAGAGCAAGAGCAGAGCAGCAGCACGAAGGAGAGCAAGAGTGGAGCTGTAGCGCGACCAATAGCAATAGCAGAGCAGAGCAACAACACAAACGAAAGCAAGGGCAGTGCAGCAGCGCGACAGACAGCAAGAATAGAGCCGCGGCGCGAGCTAGAACCGGAGCAGCAGCAGCAGCGTGAGCGAGAGCCGGAGCAGGTGCAGCTAGTGCCGGTATGGAAGTCGCCGCCGAGGAAGCAACGACATGGGGGAGAGGCGCCGTAGATGAAGTGACCGGCGACAGCGTCGTCGATGGAGACCCACCATGGCTGCTCGGTATCCAGCACCGGTAGCCTCGTGAGATTGAATAAAATATAAAATGCAGCGGTGAGTGCAGAACCTCCTTGGTGGCGCCGAGTTGGCCTCGGCTTCATCGGAGGAATTGGTGAGGGTGTTGCGGTTCCGGTGGGGCAGGTCAAGATGGCGCTATGGGGATGGAGGTGGCGCGATAGACGAGACGAACGTCGGGGCAGCTCCTTGGAGGTGGAGGACGGGGCGGCTGATCCGGCAGGACGACGAGATCGACGACGGATCCTCATCTGGTGCGGTGGATGAGGGACAGCGAGTTGTTGCAGTGGACGACGTCATCGGGGAAGAGTCTCTGGCTGGGCAGTGGTTGGGAGGCCGACGGAGGAGCGTGGGGTTTCGCTAGTTTTGGCGGCCTCGGTGTATGAATGGGGGGATGAAGGGGAAGGTAGGGGGAGCCATGGCTTAGGGACGCACTTGTCTGAAATGTAGGGTAAGTTACCAGCGTACCCCCACCGGTTTTGACACCGCGACGTCGAGCCGGCATTTCCGGCTGAGGGGTAGAAGGGGATTTCGCGTGTCTGGGCTGTGGGACCGATTTTGGATGAGGAGGAGTTTTCGCTTGTGTCAAAATTTTGGGATAACAAGGCGCAGCACGGGTGGAAGAGGCGGGAGTTTCAAAGCAGATGAGACAAAACATACTCGAGCTTGAAAATTTCAGGATAACAAGGCGCGGATTCCTTGTTCGGCAGAACAAACTTAATGTGTACAAAAAAACAATTCATACAAGACACAAGAGAGTCATGTCCCCTTTTACTATATTGCTATAAATGCCATTGAAAAAACTACAAGAAAAATGTAAAAAAATCGGGAGAACAAGATTACCCTGGATAGTACCAAATCGATCCGCACTTCCCTCAACAACAACAAAAAACAAATCAATTCCCACCAAAAGAAAGAGTCATTCCTTTTTATATGATTACAGATGCCAGGATCTCGAATTTCAATTTTTGAATCCACGTTATGTTGAATTCGAATATATCATTAGGTGACCTTGCGGTTTACAATGGATGTAGTCGTACATTTTGATCTTCCATCATATATGAACATTTTACTCCATCCTATGAACATATATATTGTCATCTACCATATGGACTAAATTTGAATCAATTTTCCTTATTTGAATATGATTGTTGTCAAGTTATACAATCATTTAAATATTATCTTGATAACAAAAAATGTGACAGCCTAGATTTTGCCTTCTCTCTTTTTCCGGACTTGTCTTCTCTCTTCTTCCGGACTTGGTTTTTGCCGTGGTTTTGCACTGACTTGATTTGGATTTTGGAATCATTTCAAATGGACTTGTCACTTGGACATATCCTTGACTTTCACCCAAGTGACCTATCTACTTTATTCCTCTGATAAATCCTCAAAATAATCAAATGAATATTTTTCATAAAAGAAAAATATTCATTTTTCTCTCTGAAATTCAATTCAGAAACTTGTGCTCCAAAGCAACCCGAATTTTTCTTGCTCATAAAAATCTAAAATAATTCCTGAATATTCTTAGAACCTTGGCACACCTTCGCATGCGAAAATATTGCATCACTTTTTGTAATATTTTTTCTATAGAAAATCATTTCTATTCTAGACCAGAAATGCACTTTGTACAACAAGTGCATTTTTCCTTGATCTTTTGGCCCTGATCTTTCTTGATCTTAAACACCCTCCTAAGAAAACCTAAACCCCAGGAGATCAGCCCTAATGGCCTTCTAGAAGATTGCCTAACTTGGCGACCAAGTTTCTGGTCAGAAACTTGCCAGCTTAGTAGAGTCAAATCTGGTCGACCTGGGCATGAGCTATCAACTTTCCTAGACCAAACATTGCGTGGACTAGAGCGTAGACAAGGCTTGGCAACATTTGGGCGTCGTCTTGACCATGCCAGCGTGATGACCGCGTGAAGACACGGTGCCTGGCAACGTATCGACGCGCTTTGGATGGCGCATTCCCCTTTGTTCAGCGCGTGATCGTTCCAGCGCTCGCCGATGCCTGCCGCGCCACACCTACAGCCCCGACCCATCACCATTGACCTCTCCCTGGCGCTCGACGACGCCGGAGCCGCCACAGCAAGCACGGGCATGTCGTGGCCAAAAGCCACAGTGCGCGCGTGCGCTTGTCCGCTTCCTCCACCGCCTCATGTGCTCGTCCGCGAGCGTGGGCAGCTCCTGCGTTGACGCTGAGCGCTTTCCCCCTCGCACTGGAGCTTTTCGTCACCGTTCACCACGCGTCCAGAGAGCTCCGGCGGCGACACGTCCCCCTCGCTCCGGCTATATATAGCACCCCCTCCTCGATTTCTAGCCACGCACCACTCCACACCATCTCCACGAACACGTAGACGGGCCGCAGCTCGGTCGGGCAGGCCTCTGGCTGTCGCCCCGACCAGAGGACTCCGGCGACCCCGCAGCATGACCACCGCTCTCCGGTGCCTCTCGAGCTCAAGCAGCTGCTCGGGCGGGGCATTGGGGGTCTGTTGGTGTTGCCTAGACACCGATGAGCCCTCAGAGCCGCCCCTAGCCGTCGTCTTCAACCACTCCGGTGAACCCCGTCTGCCACTGAGGCTTGCGAGCTCGACCGCGAGCAGCTCCGTCCACCCCAAGCCAAGCCACTGGTACGGGCAAGTGCGCCATGAGCCCAGCTTCAATCCTATCCCTCTAGTCTAGCCCCAAACCCCCTCATCGCCACTGTAAGCTCCGGTGAAGTGCCGCCCTTCTCTGATCTTGCTGTCCCCCTCTCTCTCCTAACGTGCGGGACCCACCCGTCAGCCTCACCACTCGCACCCGAAGCGGTACGAGTGGAGGCGCCTTTTCTATTTACGCCTTCGACGTCACCCCCCCCCCCCGGATTTCTGTTTAATTCAAGTTTATTCAGAAATTTGACTAAACTTTGACCAGCCACCATTTCTAAACCATAAGTCCAAATGAATTGATTCTTTTTGCATTGTCTTTATTTCAGAAAGCTCTATCAGCACACCAAAAGGTGGATTTTTCCTTGCTGCCTAGAATTTCTGGTGCTACTCAGAGTGTTTTTTGATAATTGTTTTTGTGGTTTTAAATTCTTTTCAGAAGGAGAAGCTTGTCTTGAAGCAAACCAAGAGGGGTGTGATCCTCCTCTACACTAAGGCAAGCCACACCAGCATTTGGATGGTGTTATTTTCAATATCTATGATTTTCTACATGAATATGAGTTCTTGTTTGCATTTAAAATTTGATAAATAAATTTGGTTAATTTTTAGTTATTTTATCATGCTTGCTATGCTGGTTTTAGTTACTGGTTGAAAGCACGAACTTGTTTGGTTAAGTAGAGTAATACTTTGCACTAGTTATATTGCTATGGAAACTAATGTTTATTCTTTTATTAAGTGATATTGTCATTTAAATAGTGAACTAATAAAAATATTGATTGATAATAAAAATGAACTATAACCAGAGAAGTTTTGATTCTGAATATTGCAAGATAATTTTGTTGTTAAGTTTGATCCATGAATATGAGTTGTTTGCTTTGCATGACAAATAGTTGCATGTTTATGGCGTAGTATCATTGTTATTTTATAAAAAGTTTTTTTATCAAAGTTAAACTTGATTAAGTTCAACTTGAATATGATGTTGATCACATCATGGTGCCACTGAATCGGGTTTTTATTCAGTGTGACCACATTTACCTTGTGGGAAGGTCTTGATTCGGTCCTTTGTTGTGCCTCTCACCGGTGCCTCCCGCGAGGGAAGGTTATGGACATGCATACCCTGGCCCGGTAAGCAGTCATAACCTTGTGTGCTCGTTTTTGTTTTTATGGTACCTTGTCCCCGTTTGGGACCGTTTTGCCACGACGTTGGCCGTTGGTGTCTTTGGTAGACATGGGGCCACCCAAGACCTAGCCCTGAGAGGGAGTTGGTCGGAGTGGCCGGGGGAGTGCCATGACAAAGGGAGGGTTTCATCGGAATGCTTTGGTCCACCCGAATGGGAGCGCGAGGCCAGGGTTTCGTAGTGTGGGTAAAGTGCGCTACCTCTGCAGAGTGTATTTAATCTATCGATAGCCGCATCCTCGGTTATGGGCATAACTTGTGAGTAAGTCACACCATGGATCAACTTTTATAATAAATCTTGCCAACTAAGGGATTGCTGTGATGCATTGGTTCATCGTGAATCCTGAACTCTTGAAGGTGTTCATGAGTTATTGGTTTTAGATGTGACCCCGGTATGGTCACCGTTTGGTTATGAGGTAAATGTCTGGTAAGTGAGTCCGTGAGCCTCAGTACACGTATCGTTTGCATTGCATCGGTAGTAGTTCTTGCATTGCATTAATCTGATTAACTGTCATGATATTGTCTGTCATCGTGCTTATGTTTGTTGTGAGCTTGCAAGTACATTCAATGTACTGACCTGGCGTGTTATGCCAGCTTTCGGGCAAGTCGGTTCGCACCGGAGCGCATCTCGCGTCTAGGCCATTTCCACGTCGGTGTCCCTGTGCTATGGAGTTCCACTTCGTCGTTCTTCCGCTGCCGCGTAGTTCGTGTGATCGAGGCCCCCGTCATGTTCATTAAATAATGTACATACTGTCCAGCAGCACCCTGTGTGCCGCATGGCCTCGTAACTCAATGTAATATCAGACTTATGTAATCCGCTAGCATCAATAAAGCGGTTGTTTCTATACCATGTTGTTGTGTATTGCCAGAAGACTTGATCTCTGGGCTGGTAATGCAAGGTAAACCGGTCGCTCTGAGCCGGGGTGCCACAACGCTTGGTATCAAAGCCGCGCTAATTGTAGGACACGCTAGACCGTTAGTGCATTAGTGAAACGGTAGATAGCTTCGTTTGAGTGCCGGTAGTCATAGAAACTGGTTGTTGCATTGCATGCATGTTTATCTGTTGTTATTACTAACCGTGTGGTTTGTGAGTGTAGATGGCTCCAGTACCGATCTTGTACCATCCTGAGCCAGCTCCGTCCACATCGTCGCACCTGCGTCAGAACGAGTTGCGACGACTCTACCCAGAGGGTGCTGATCCAGAGTATCGGGTGTATCGAGAGCATCTGGCCGGTGCATTGTATGAGTATTATGCTAAGGTCACTCTACACCACAGTTCCCCTTCCGGCGCTTACACTCGTTCTACTAAGGGTGGTCTTGCTTCTACGCCATCTCAGGCGGTTCAGTTTGCTGCTATCCAGGCTCTTGTAGACTTGCGCTACAACGAGGTTCGCATGCACACCCACCCAGGTCTTTTCTACTACCCATCTCTGCACGAGAATGGGTGTATCCGCTTTCCTTTGATTAATCCGACATGCGATCGCCCCACTAGTCACCTTTCTCGTTACATCGCTGCCAGTTATCTCCTGAACTATGAGTTAGCTCGGGAGCTTTCACGCGCCCGTGCAGCTCTCACGGCTGCTCGTATGAGGAACCCTCTTCCCACTATCATCTATACTACTCCAGTTCCTTCCGCCTCCGTTCCCCCGGTGACCTCGCAGGGTACCGTTAACCCTCTAACGGTGACCCCTCGTAGTGCTCTTACTGCATGGTCTTCCCTTGTCGCTACTCCTGCCGCTCCTATGCTTAGATCCCATTCCCCACCTGCCCTTGAGGGAGAGCCCTCGAGGCAGCGCCAATGCATCTCTCTTAAACCGGAGGTCTCTACTATCAGTTCAGGATTAGGATCCGGCTCAGGAGATGAGCCTGCAACAGCACCATCTGAGTAGTAGACCGTTAGAGTATCGCTTTAGTCATGAGTATGATGTATGGGTGTAATCGCACGTGTCATGATGCTTAGTTTCATGTATGAGGGTAGTAGACCCATTCTGATGTTTACTTTCATGTTGAGACTATGTGTAATTATGTTGGAACCTTTTATTCGCTTTGGGTTTTCATTCGCTATTCTCTTCCGAGATTTGTCATTGGCTTTCCCCATTTTGGAATTTTCTCATCATGGTTGCTGTGTATTGGGAAAAATGAATAATCGTATGATGCGTGGAGGCAGTAGCAGCCAAGCTTGTGAGGGTGTCCCTGTCCGTCGCTCCGCAAGACAGGCAGGACATTCCCTTGCGCCATACCAGCCATTTTCGTCTCCACCGCCACAACTGCCTTCCACTGAGAAAATCATGTGAATGTTTGAAGACAGAAGGAGCAACGATCTGCTGGAAATATTGAAAAGTGTGCAAGTTATGGTTGGGCAGAATGGAAACCAGAATGGCCATCACTCCAAGCTGTCAGATTTTCAACGAACTAAGCCTCCCAGTTTCAGCCAAGCTATTGATCCATTGGATGCCGACGATTGGCTAAGGACTATTGAGAGGAAACTGGAGATTGCTCGCACTGAAGAAGGAGACAAGGTTCCCTTCACAATGCATTATATCGAAGGAGCTGCCGCTATATGGTGGGATAATGCCAAGGCAATATGGCCTGCAGATGAGGAAATTACTTGGACAAAATTCAAGGATCATTTCTGCAAGTATCATATTCCCACCGGAATTATGAAAATCAAGCAGCGCGAATTTCTCGTCCTCGCTCAAGGCAGCATGACCGTCAACGAGTATCTGAATAAATTTAACCATTTGGCCCGCTATTCTCTCCACGATGTGGCCCCGGAAGAGCGGAAGATCGACAGGTTTCTTGGAGGACTGAATCAGCATCTAAGGTGCACTCTCAGCATGCTTGATTTCCTGGACTTCTTGACTCTGGTGAACAAGGCCCTCATCGCAGAGAGGTAACACAAGCTCCTACATGACAACAAGCCCATTGTTAACAACCACAAGCGCAAATTCGAGCCAAAGAAGGATATGCAACCAGTGCAAAAGGCTCATACTTGGCAACATACTCAGGTGGAGTACAAACCCAACTGGCAACAGAATGTCAACAAGACTACCACTCAAGTCAAGAATGTCGTGACCAACCCGGTGCGCGAAGATTGTCAGCACAACAATTCATGCTTCAGTTGTGGTCAGACTGGACACTACGCCAGACAGTGTCCCAAGAACAACAAACAAGCAGCTCCATTCCATACGCAAGTCAACTACATGGAGCCGCATTCCGCCCCAGATATGATCTAAGGGAAAATCCATCATATCTCCACAGACGAAGCCCAAGAGGACCCGGAAGTCGTCATAGGTATGTTTCTTGTTAATGACATACCCGCCATAATTTTATTTGACTCAGGGCTTCCCACTCTTTTATTTCGCGGAGTTTTGCTTCCCAAAACAATTTTCCTTTCTCGATTTTGGGAAAGCACATGTTGGTACAATCCCCGGGATCCCTACTCAGAAGCAATCTCGTCTGCCATAATTTGGAAATTGACACCAAGGGCGTCAAGTTTCCAACATCTTTGATAATCATCGACTCCAACAAATTGGATGTTATTCTGGGCATGAATTGGTTAACCCAATATCAAGTATGCATCAGCTGTGCGACCCGAGAAGTTACCCTGAAAAACATGGAAGATCGCACCACAAGTTTTTATGCCAGCAAGCGCATACCCACAAAGCATATGGTTTTCGCAGCCATGGCTGAAGAGGTGGAATTAATTCTAGTGGTCAGTGAGTATCCCGATGTATTTCCTGAAGAATTACTAGGCATGCCACCAGACCGAGAATTGGAGTTTGTCAGGACCGGTTTTTCGGGATATTAATTTCCTGGAAAGTGGCCCTTGTGCTCACCAGCCCCAGGATTACTGTTAGCTGATGAGTCACCAACTTGATATAGAAAACTCCAAGCAAAGTACATCAAAGGTAGTACAAGACCATTCTGGCTTATGGGTACAACAATTGGTTTCTAGTGGTTGATGGCGGAAGCAGTTTGCGGATCATCAGCGTCTTTGGGACTCCACTTCCCAAAGGAACAGCTGACCAGGATAACTCCTATCTTCGCGAGGCTGCTATCACCATTGCATAGGTTCCGGGGATGTCATCACAACGCTCCTCTCCATGCAAGAAATCTGGCCAAGACAATAGCCAGGGACAAGCCAGTGAGTACTTTGAATGTACTCGCAAACATTAAGAACAAAGGTATAATATAGCCACTGATAATCATGTTTTGGAATATTCTATGATCACTTCGTCAGTTATGAAATAAGGTTCATGATGCACGCAAGCAGATCATTCAAATAAAACATGAGTAAACAATCAGGGTGTAGAAATGAAAAGCCCCGATCGGGTGTCTGAAGCGACGCCTCGAAAGGATAAACATATGAAGCATGCCTCAGTCGGGCGTCTAAGCGACACCACATAAAGGGCTTATGAGTAAATGAAATGCCAAGCGTGCCACAGTCGGGCGTCTGAGCGACACCACATAAACAGCTTATAAGTAAATGAAATGACAAGCATGCCACAGTCGGGCGTCTGAGCGACACCACATAAAGGGCTTATATAAGAATAATTCATAGTGAATATCCAGGAGGTGGAATCGTCCCAGGGATACTCATTACTTTCAAATAATACAATTGATTATTCCACAATAATACTAATCATAATCATCATATGCCACAGGTCATAATCAATGTTCTGGTTTAGTAGTTTTTCCTCCGAATTCCGACACTAAGACCGACACTTGACCCATCCCAGACTGTAGTCCTTAACCATGGACACGGCTATTCGAATAGGTATAATATCTCTGCAGAGGGTGTACTCTTTACCCACGAGTAATGGATTTCTTTAGTCCATCAGAACTAATTCCGTCTACGGTCTTTTAGTCGAAAACACGCCTGATTTGCACACACCAGTTTAACTTTACTCGTGTCTGGAATCACCCACGACACCTGTTAAGCAAAACTCTAAGTGGGGAGGCTACAACCTCGCGTAGCATGGGATCAAATTTCTATCGCGCGCTCTAAGGGGTGCCCCCCTCTCGGTCCCAACCGGAAACACCCATGCCCCCGGACCAGGTGGCATGCCTACCGGATGCAGCCGGTATCTTCCACCATGGCCTCTCTGTACGGTGTGTGCTAGGAAAGGGGTTGACGACTTACTGAACCGTACCCTACCTACGGCAGGGACAAGTGGCAGCATGAAACAAGTATGGGGGTTACTGGAATAAGACTCGATCTACGGCCGACTCAGGAGGCTTAAGTATTTCCTGCATGATTAGTATAACAAATATGTTTCAATCCAACAGACAGTATCACTACTCATCCTACCTCATCTTGCCATACCGGACACAACCATCCCGACGGGGAACCAGAGATAAGCTCGTGTCTACCCAAGACAGAGACTTTCTCGGCTTCCTTCCGGTAGGCATAAAAGGCATGTGAGAATGATTACTATCGCAAACATATCAAGCTCCAATAGCATGAGGTCACCAGTATGCAAGTATGATCATATCCTCACAAAAAAGTAACGGATACTCCGTGTCACGGTGGTGTTGTAACTTTATCAAACAACACACAATAATATTATGCCAGAGTTCAAAAATGCTTGCCTTCAAGGTGCGGAGAGGCAGGGTGCATTCCAAAACTTTTGAAAGTTCTCTCCTTCTTCAATCTCCTATTTTTGAAAATATTCAAACAACACATACTTTAAAAACAGTACAAAAAAAGTTGTTTGGAAATATTTTAAATAAATATGAAAATAAACTAGACAATATTTGGGAAACAACAGAAAAAGAATCAAGTCATTTGGATTTATATTTAAAAAGTTATAGCAAGTCAAAGTTTAGTCAAATTCTGTTTTTAAAATAAAACAGAAAAAAGGAAAACGTTTTGATGAGAATACGCTTTCGAAGAAGGAGAGACGTACTAGGGAGTTTTGTGCTTCCACTTACGCCAGCGTGGACCGGCGTTGGGTCGCTGACAAAGGGTCCAGGGGGCCCACTGGTCAGGTTTGACCAGTCGCCCCCGCCTCCTTCCTCCTCTGGCCGAACAGAGGCGGAGCTCCGGCGATGCTCGCCGGCGAACGGCGGCACCGTTCGAGAAACCGAGGCCATCCGCGTGCTCAGGGGGTCGAGGCAGTTCCCTCGGTGGTTGCTATGGTCCCTGGGGTGGACGGGCATGGGGCGGGCTGCGGCGAGATGCGGCGGCTCGGTGCACGCGCGTGCAAAACATGCGCTCTAGGTACGCCCAGTGCACGCATGGCAGGTGTTCGGCAAAATGCCAAGTCATGCCAGGGGGCTCCAATCCACAAGAGGATAAGCAGGGAGGGGCTATAGGCTAGGGTAAATCCATGGGACATGCTAGTTAGGCAAGGCAAGCAAGTCCAGTGTGCAAACTAAAAACCATGCCAAAACTGGCCATGCACACCAGGTGTTTGACAAAATTCTAAGGGCATCTAGGAAACTCTTGGGGTGGACAAACTTTCCAGATTGGGGTCTCTTTAGATGATACAGAGGGTGGTAAAGTTAGTTTGTCAAAAGCAAATACTTGTTAGTGCAAGTTTGTGAGAAAACTAATTCTGGACAGAAAGTAAAAGGCACTATTGCATGCACTTAAAATCCTCCAATGGGTCCACTCTTCTGGACTTAAGGGTTTTGCAGGATGGGCTATAAGTAGGAAAAAGCTCAAGGACACTAGAGCAAAATAAATTAGGGTTGCAGTACAAATCATCAAGTTGGACCAGAATGAAAATGAGGTTGATTCACTCAATTTTTTCAAAGGACATCACTGGGTTTTTGCATAAAGTTGAATTATATACTACTACTAACATCCCACCATTTTGGTGGAGGTTTTAAAGAAATATCTAAATAGGTTGCAGTGCAAAATTGCCCACTGGACCAGATTTGAAAACTTGGTGTAGAACTCAAAATATCCCATGAATGAAATATATTTTTGCATAAAAGTGATCTAAAAACATCGCATGACATCTCCAAATTTTGGTTGGAATTTTAAAAAAATTTATCAAATGGTTGCAGGTCAAAAAGAGCTCCAAAACTAATGAAAAGTCACTTTAAGGAATAAAGCTCAGAGAAAAATAATTATGCAAATAAATTCCACTGATAATAGAAATGTTTTTCTTGAATGGGCAAACAAGTCCAATAATATATTTGGAGAGCTTTTCACTTGAGGTAAAAACTCCATAATAATAAGGAAAAGAATGGCTCTGAAATCAAAAGAAAATCCAGAAAATAAAAGTTTAAATTTCCTGGCAAAATTTTAATTAATAAAACAAGGTTAAAATTTTGGGGTGTCACAACACTACCCCCCTTAAGAAAAAATCTCGTCCTCGAGATTTGCTAAGGGTCGTTTTGAAAATATTGCTCCTATCAGCTGAAACCAAACAGATTACTCATAGCACATACTTGGGTACATCTCATAAGTTGCAACACATAAATAAACATAGCTATGACGTTTACAATGAAAACCGTAAAAGGACAGGATACCGAGAAAACGTCTCTGGTACTGGGACACGCTCTTCTTCTATCGGGGGAAGCGGATTGATCAGTCGATGAATGCGTCTCTCCTGGTCGGGCCTCAGTGGTCTGCCGATGGCGATCTGAGGATTTAAATCAGCGAGGCTCTGGAGATAACCCATTACTCGCTGGGTCAAACGTTCTTGAGCGATGACATACTGGACAAGGTTGGCCAGTACTGGGTCTCTCTCAATTCGTCCATCGGGAAAGGATGCTACTTCTCCGGGTGCTGCACGGCTCGGAAAGTAATAATACCCTCGTTCGCCGGCATAAGGTACCGCGAATCGAAGGTGAACAAGTGCTTCGTGTGCAGCCGCTTCTATGGCCATTAGCGGAGTCGGCATAGATTTCGCCAGGAAGGAGACTTCCGTTGGGTCTTGATTTGAGTTTACGGGAGGGATGTGCACTGCTGCCCAATATTTCGAGGTGGATGAGGTGATCCTCGACTTGAGCAGCTCGTACTGGGGTGGCTGGGTAGAACACATGGTACTGCAGGTAAAGTCCCACAATATTTTAACAAAACTACCCGGGGTTGCATCTGGGGTTCTCAGATAAATGCTAGGGCTCGGCATGGCAAGAAATGGTTGTGAGGGTTGCGCGCAAGATGAGGGGTACTCGGCAAGGTCACGAGGTGGACTTTTATATAGTAACTGGGTTGGGTTATTTACCGCGGTGAGGGCCACTAGTTTGCTGGTTCTGCTCTCATGGGGTCGGGGTCCAAGCCACGGATACACACATCTCACAAAAGTGACGTCGGGATTGGTTTTGGTAGCTACGCCCGGAATTAAAAATGCAGCCGTACACCAACGTACTCATGCATGGCCACTATTCAAAATAGGGACACACAAGCAGATAGCATTCCAATATGGCGATACATGATCACACAATTACAGGGCGTGGGGTATACTAAGACTCGGTACTACTCGAGTGACTTAGTCTACCTCGTTTATATCTAAGCGGGCGTGCCTTGTGGATGCCGAGGCTTCTCCATTGGCCTCACCGTCGGGGTTAGCTGGAGGGGGTTGAGGAACTGCAGGGTCGGGGTAGCGATGATGACCATCGCGGGGATTGTTGGCCACAATCCCGTCGGAGTGTGTTCCCAAAAGGCGACGAAGCACTTTTGGGGTCATCAAAGCACCTTGGTTGATGGCTGGGGCTGACCTCAAGGTCTCGATCGGTTGTCCAAACAGCACGACTGGGTTGTCGGCGTCGGGCGCATCTTCTCTTCTTGCAGGGGCTCGGCGGATCAGTTCTCCACGAGCTGCGATCAGATCAAGGGTGATCAGATCGAACAGTTCCTCTAGTGCACTTACATAGTGCACCAGATGCAATAATGCAGGATCCGTCTCGTGATCTCCATTGGCAACCTGGGGTGGCCTACCATACCCGTCACGGCTGGGGTAGTAGTAGAATGAGCGGCAGTTAACTCTGGGCGACAAGTGCCGGAGTTGAACTATAGCTTCTCGAGCAGCTAATTGGATGGCTTGTGGCTCAAAGGAAGTTGTCCTTCCGGTGAACCTGTAGGGGCATTCTGGCGATAGACCCCTACCATAGACGTGCATAGTGGCCCAAAATTGATGGCTCTCACCGCTCATGGACCCTTGGTACACAACATATTCTGGGGGCTCTTCTAATGCAAAGGCACGGCGGGTCAGGTTTGCTAGCACGGTCACAAAACCTCCAAGGTTGGTTGTTGTGGTCTCATTGTGAACAATGGGTCCTGGCATTATAGCTCGGTTTGGGGTAGAGGCTGTGTTGTGCTGGGTTGAGGCTAGCGTGCCCTTTTTATAGCAAAAGGGGACAGAGTCTTCCTTCGCACGCTTGCGAAAAGGGCTATTTAGGGGCCGGTCACTGGCGCATGATCGACAGGCTAGGCTGATAGGTTGGGCACCGACTGCCAAAAGGTGTCGGGTCACTGTGTGGCTATCTTACACGAGAAGCTTGGCCGGGGTTTGGTTAAGGTTTGGTGGGTTGATTTACCTAGGTTTATTGACCTGGCTAAGATAGGATTAACCAATGGTCAGCCTGGCTCTGATACCAAGTTTGTCAAGACCGGTTTTTCGGGATATTAATTTCCCGAAAAGTGGCCCTTGTGCTCACCAGCCCCAGGATTACTGTTAGCTGATGAGTCACCAACTTGATACAGAAAACTCCAAGCAAAGTACATCAAAGGTAGTACAAGACCATTCTGGCTTATGGGTACAACAATTGGTTTCTAGTGGTTGATGGCGGAACCAGTTTGCGGATCATCAGCGTCTATGGGACTCCACTTCCCACAGGAACAGCTGACCAGGATAACTCCTATCTTCGCGAGGCCGCTATCACCATTGCGTAGGTTCCGGGGCTGTCATCACAACGCTCCTCTCCACGCAAGAAATCTGGCCAAGACAATAGCCAGGGACAAGCCAGTGAGTACTTTGAATGTACTCGCAAACATTAAGAACACAGGTATAATATAGCCACTGATAATCATGTTTTGAAATATTCTATGATCACTTCGTCAGTTATGAAATAAGGTTCATGATGCACGCAAGCAGATCATTCAAATAAAACATGAGTAAACAATCAGGGTGTAGAAATGAAAAGCCCCGATCGGGTGTCTGAAGCGACGCCTCGAAAGGATAAACATATGAAGCATGCCTCAGTCGGGCGTCTAAGCGACACCACATAAAGGGCTTATGAGTAAATGAAATGCCAAGCGTGCCACAGTCGGGCGTCTGAGCGACACCACATAAACAGCTTATAAGTAAATGAAATGACAAGCATGCCACAGTCGGGCGTCTGAGCGACACCACATAAAGGGCTTATATAAGAATAATTCACAGTGAATATCCAGGAGGTGGAATCGTCCCAGGGATACTCATTACTTTCAAATAATACAATTGATTAGTCCACAATAATACTAATCATAATCATCATATGCCACAGGTCATAATCAATGTTCTGGTTTAGTAATTTTTCCTCCGAATCCGACACTAAGACCGACACTTGACCCATCCCAGACTGTAGTCCTTAACCATGGACACGGCTATTCGAATAGGTATAATATCTCTGCAGAGGGTGTACTCTTTACCCACGAATAATGGATTTCTTTAGTCCATCGGAACTAATTCCGTCTACGGTCTTTTAGTCAAAAACACGCCTGATTTGCACACACCAGCTTAACTTTACTCGTGTCTGGAATCACCCACGACACCTGTTAAGCAAAACTCTAAGTGGGGAGGCTACAACCTCGCGTAGCATGGGATCAAATTTCTATCGCGCGCTCTAAGGGGTGCCCCCCTCTCGGTCCCAACCGGAAACACCCATGCCCCCGGACCAGGTGGCATGCCTACCGGATGCAGCCAGTATCTTCCACCATGGCCTCTCTGTACGGTGTGTGCTAGGAAAGGGGTTGACGACTTACTGAACCGTACCCTACCTACGGCAGGAACAAGTGGCAGCATGAAACAAGTATGGGGGTTACTGGAACAAGACTCGATCTACGGCCGACTTAGGAGGCTTAAGTATTTCCTGCATGATTAGTATAACAAATATGTTTCAATCCAACAGACAGTATCACTACTCATCATACCTCATCCTGCCATACCGGACACAACCGTCCCGACGGGGAACCAGAGATAAGCTCGTGTCTACCCAAGACAGAGACTTTCTCGGCTTCCTTCCGATAGGCATAAAAGGCATGTGAGAATGATTACTATCGCAAACATATCAAGCTCCAATAGCATGAGGTCACCAGTATGCAAGTATGATCATATCCTCACAAAAAAGTAACGGATACTCCGTGTCACGGTGGTGTTGTAACTGTATCAAACAACACACAATAATATTATGCCAGAGTTCAAAAATGCTTGCCTTCAAGGTGTGGAGAGGCAGGGTGCATTCCAAAACTTTTGAAATTTTCTCCTTCTTCAAACTCCTATTTTTGAAAATATTCAAACAACACATACTTTAAAAACAGTACAAAAATGTTGTTTGGAAATATTTTAAATAAATATGAAAATAAACTAGACAATATTTGGGAAACAACAGAAAAAGAATCAAGTCATTTGGATTTATATTTAAAAAGTTATAGCCAGTCAAAGTTTAGTCAAATTCTGTTTTTAAAATAAAACAGAAAAAAGGAAAACATTTCGATGAGAATACGCTTTCGAAGCAGGAGAGGCGTACTAGGGAGTTTTGCGCTTCCACTTATGCCAGCGTGGACCAGCGCTGGGTCACTGACAGAGGGTCCAGGGGGCCCACTGGTCAGGTTTGACCAGTCGCCCCCGCCTCCTTCCTCCTCTGGCCGAACAGAGGCGGGGCTCTGGCGATGCTCGCCGGCGAACGGCGGCGGGGCTCCGGCGATGCTCGCCGGCGAATGGCGGCACCGTTCGAGAAACCGAGGCCATCCGCGTGCTCAGGGGGTCGAGGCGGTTCCCTCGGTGGTCGCTATGGTCCCTGGGGTGGACGGAGTCGCCGGCGGCGAGCTCCGCAGCGGACAGTGGCCGTCGGGCAGGGTGGGGCTCTTGCCTCTGGCGGCTCCCGATCAAAATCGAGCAGGGGGATGGATTCACGAGATGAAGGGAGAGCTTCTGGTGAAGAGAGTGGAGAGGGGGAGGCCCTGGTGGCGCCGGAAAGGTCGGGACAGTGGCGGCAGCTGTGGTTGCCGGAGAAGAAGACGACCATCTCTGCTACGGGCGGATCAGTGAGGGAGTGAGAGAGGTGGCAGGAGGTTGCTTGAGGGCCTGGACGAGCTCGGGGGTCCTTAAATAGGCGATCGGGGTCGGTTTCGACAGTGGCCGTGGATAAGATCACCGGCAACCGTCATTCTGTAGCTAGGGCGACGTGGCGGCGACGTGTGCTAGAAGACGAGCTTGCGGATGAGCTTGAGCTGCTCAAGGGGGCAGCTGGCGAGCGCTAGTGGCTCAGGCGGCGCCGTCCAGGGCAGGAGCCCACTGTGGCCGGCCGCTAGTCGTCGTGGCCGACCTGACAGCGGCGCTGTAGGGCGCCAGGGGCAGCTCTGCGGCGAGGGAGGGGATGGGGCACTGGCTGCGAGTGGACAACACTACTAGGAAAACGGCTATAGATGAAATGGACACTAATGGCGCACCACATGTGTGGTGCGCCATTAGTATATAGCACTGGCGCACCTGGTGTGCGGTGCGCCATTAGAAGTTTTGAAAAAAAATAAAAAAAAATTGTTACTAATGGCGCACCGTGGGACAGTGCGCCATTACTAGTTGACATAGTAATGGCGCACCACACCCACGGTGCGCCATTAGAAGTTTTGAAAAAAAAAGTAAAAAAATAAAAAAAATTGTTAGTAATGGCGCACCTGTGGACAGTGCGCGCCATTACTAAGTTTTTTACAAAAAAAATCAAAAAAAATTCAAATTTTTTTATATTTTTTTTCAAAACTAGTAATGGTGCACCGTGGGTGTGGTGCGTCATTACTAGTTTAACTACTAATGGCGCACCACCCCACGGTGCGCCATTACTAGTTTGCCCGGCTTCCACCGAATGCACCCCCCCCTTGTTTGCCTTTTCAGTTTTAAAAAAATTAAAAAAATGATAAAAATGTCAAAAAATAAAATAAAATAAGTTTCCCATGTGATATGTGGTCTAGTTGTTGGGAAAATTTACAAATATAAATTTCGACTTTATTTGCAAAATCTCTTTGGAAATTTGTAAAATGGGCATAACTTTTGCATACGAACTCAGATTAAAAAGTTTTATATATGAAAAATCACCTACTCAAAAAGTTACATCCGAATTTAACGGGGGGAACCCCGTTAAACATTTTCAAAATCCCCAAAAACCTAACACAAAAAAAGTTACGGGGCTTTCAAGATCTAGAGGCAAAAAAATTCAAAAAAAAGGTTTTGAATTTTTTTTCAAAAAATGATACGTAATATGACCGGGAAGTTTGAAATATTTTTCAAAATTTCATCATAGTCATGAACATGAACAAAGTCCTAGACATCAACAAGGTATAATAGGATTGATATGCTAGATATATCAAAAAGTGCCTGTGAAGTGAGCTGTTGCTGGGGTTGGATAGAACTCTGAAGTTAAGCGTGCTTGGGCTGGAGTAGTGTGAGGATGTTCTAATGGCGTGATGCTAGTGGCACACCAGTAGTGCGCCATTAGAAGGCAAAACTGGTGCGCCACTAGCATGCCTTTTCCTAGTAGTGTAAGGGGCAGCACGGGCACGGGGCGGGCTGCAGCGAGACGCGGCGGCTCGGTGCGTGCGCGTGCAAAAGGTGCGCTCTGGGCACGCCCAGTGCGCGCTCCGATGAATGCTCGGTGAGGGAAGGTGATGTGGTTTGGATCTGAATCCTCGTCTCTTTAAATAGACGGCTCATTTGCATAGCTAGGGGGTAAATGTAAAAATACCATGGCTCTTCACATTCGTTCGACATGTGGAAGGTGGCCATTATTGGGCGTGGAAGCCAAGGAGCGCAACGTTTACAAGAAGCCGGACACTATTTAACAGGTATTCGGAATTTGGAGAAGAACCCGCCTTGCAATGCCAAAGACAATCTGCGCGCCGGACTCATCGTAATTGAAGCCTGGTTTGGGGGCTACTGAGGGAGTCCTGGATTAGGGGGTATCCGGACAGCCGGACTATATCCTTTGGCCGGACTGTTGGACTATGAAGATACAAGATTGAAGACTTCGTCCCGAATCTTTCAAAAAAAAGACTTCGTCCCGTGTCTGGATGGGACTTTCCTTGGCGTGGAAGGCAAGCTTGGCAATACGGATATGTAGATCTCCTCCTATTGTAACCGACTCTGTGTAACCCTAGCCCCCTCCGGTGTCTATATAAACCGGAGGGTTTAGTCCGTAGGACACAACAACAATAATCATACCATAGGCTAGCTTCTAGGGTTTAGCCTCTCTGATCTCGTGGTAGATCTACTGTTGTACTACCCATATCATCAATATTAATCAAGCAGGAGTAGGGTTTTACCTCCATCGAGAGGGCCCGAACCTGGGTAAAAACATCGTGTCCCTTGTCTCCTGTTACCATCTGCCTAGACGCACAGTTCGGGACCCCCTACCCGAGATCCGCTGGTTTTGACACCGACAGTGAGGAATTTGCTTTTGAAGCAATGCACACTTGAAGAGTAGAATCCCCCTATATCTTGTAATTCATACACGCATTTAACATATAATATGAAGAATTTGAAATGCATGATGAAATATGGTGACTGATGTAATTCAGCATGTGTGCATTAATATAAATGAGGAATAAGCATGCAGAAGAACACAGCAAAAGTATCAGACCACCATCGGGTTTTAAGTTTACAACTCGATCCAGCAAAGTCTTCAAAAGAACGAGAGTTGTAACTTAGAAAAAAATGTCCATATATAAGTAGACCCGCTTGAAGACTAACTCAAATTTCTCCCCCTTTGTCATCGAATGACCAAAAGGGATAAAAGATGAGGACTAACGCCCTTGAAGAATATCATCACTGAGTCGATGAAGGAGCGCCAGTATTGTTGGGGTCGGTTGTTGAAGTAGGGCATGCCGCTGTGTCGTCCAAGTCTTCATGTTCATCAGTCGCGCGTGATGGAGAATATGAGTTGGCTACCAAGGAAGGAACTTTGTTCTTCTTGAATTTCTTCGCCGGTGGCTGAGACCATTCAAAGTCCTGCTTGAAACCCATTTGCTTCAGATCATCTTCACCATACAGATGTGACAGAACAGCCCAGGTGCGACCGAAGACTTCATGGAGTTAGTAATGGTTTTTATTCATTGCATTGTGTGTAGCAGTCATGTTGTGAAGAATAGAACCAAACTGACGCTTAACCCATTTGTGGTTGCGATCGACCTTCTGGTGAAGACTGAGGAGAAGCTCACGATCAGTCATCACCCTTGGAGCCGTGCCTTGAGGATTTTTCTTTAAAGCATTTGCGACAGGGTCATGAGTGGTAGAGTCATCATTGGTGGAGTAGGATGCAGCTTTGCAGAACAGACCATCCAATGGACGAATGCCTTCATCAATAATAGCAGTAGCCTTGCCCTTTTCATTAGATGAGGAAAATGTCCGCTTGAGGACTTCTCTTGGGGGCAAGTAACTGACATGATTCTGAAAATCAGCCTTGTAGTTGAGTGAAGACCTTGTTCTGAGGAATCTCATAACCCAAGGAGCATAAGGCTTCAACTCAAATGGAGAGCAGGCAACATTTTCCAGAGTCCTCATGAAGAAGTCATGGTAGTTGATAGGAATGTCATGTATGATATTGAATAGCAGATTCTTCATGATGCCAACAACTTCTTCATCATTTGAATTGTGGCCTTTAATTGGACTCAATGTCTTTGTCGGAATGTGATAGACAGTTCTAGGCACAAACAGCAATTCCTTCACGAGGAATTTGGTCCTTGGGGCTTGACCGGGCTTCAACGGCTTCATCAACACTTGCATGTAGTGAGTGGTAAGTTCAGGTTCATGATATATATATGCAACGAGCACCTTCAAAGGGAGGACTGACAGGCAGGGCATGAAGCAACTCAGAGGCTGGTGCTTTGAAGTGAGTATTCTCTGTCATCCAGTCCAATACCCAAGAGTTCACATCTTTAGCGTCTCCTGTGATGTGCAGCATTGCATAGAACTGAAGAATTAGCTCTTCATTCCAATCAACAATATCAGTGCAAAAGTTGAGCAGTCCAGCGTCATGAAGAACACTGAGGACTGGCGCGAAGAAAGGCAGTGATTCCATGTCCACGTGAGGAATATGCTCATGGTCGAATACTTTGTCTTTGTTGAAAAGCAACGGAGAATAGAAGTTTGCTTGGCTGGCAGTCCAGAAGCGCTTCCTTCTAAGACGAGCAGAGTCATAGGGGTTGTAGTCCGTGAAGAATACGTGCTCGTGGAAGAAGTCATCAGCCTTGAATTTTTAAGGATCCTTTGGCTTCGGGTGAGGAGTGTCAGTCAATTGCATCACAACCTCAGGAATCTCAATCTCGGGATCCGCAGGCTGAGGAACTTTAGTTTCTTCTTCAGTGGCAACCTGGGTCTTCAATTCATCAGCAGCAATGTCATCAGCACTAGTGGCTGGAATCTCTTCAGGGATAGACGGAGTGGGGTGTGGTTCTTTAGAACCCATTTGAACTTCAGTAGTCACTGGGGATTGAGGAATTTGTTGCAGAGGAGTGAACAAAGGAGAATTGGGGTGCTGACCTTCCCAAAAGTCATCATTCAGTATTGGCGTTGTGCACCCAATGTCCACATCCTCATCTTCTCCACTCATTTCTTCAACGCCGGCCTCTTAAGCAGTAAACTGAGGCATGGACGATGAAACAACTGGGGTTGAAGGGATTGCATCCACTTCAATTTCTTCATCCAACTGCTTTGAAGAAGCAGCAGAAGGAATGTCTTCATCGGATCCTCTTGGGATCACGTATTCTTCATCAAAAGAAATGAGTTCCTTTGATGGGATGCTTGAGACTGGAACAACATCAATCGTATTTTCAAACGAGCTGGTCAATTTCTTCATCTTCTTCGGAGCTGAAGAGTCTGATGAAGTTGATGCTTTCCTTTTCTTCACAGCTGCACGCTCTGCAGCCTTGGTCTTCTTCGCTTATGATGCAGAAGAAAGAATTGGACTTGGTGCAGGTGCAGGAGGAGTAGAGGAAATTGGTTCCGTTTCTTCAGGCACAACTAATGAAGTTGCCCTGGCATAAGTAGTTTCTTTAGGCACAACGGTTGAAGCTTCAGCTGTCCTGACAATTTCTTCAGGCGCAACACTAGTGGTTTCCCTGGCAGTTTCATCAGCGGCTGGAATGCAGTCATCAGCCCTGGTACTAGCATTTTCTTCAGCAGCCTGATTATCATCAGCGGTGCTGGCATTTTCTTCAGTAGGCTGAGCAGATGCTTCAGCCTGAGGAAATTCTTGTTGCGTTGGGGCTGCAACATTAGTAGTGAATTCTTCAGTTATCTTTACAAATCTGACCTTGGCTCCAAGCCAGTCAGCATAGTAGCAATCAAATTCATCACTCAGATTCTTGATCTCTGATTGCAGGGCCACAAGTTCTTCAGGTGAAAACTTCAAGAAGTTTTGCTTCAGAAAGCGCTCTTTCTTGTACTGCGCTTTTTTCACCTTCCTCCCATGTTCATATTTCCATTTCTCTTCATCAATGAAGGCAGTCAACACATGACTTTGACCAGGTGTGAGGTTCATCTCAGGCAGAGGTGTGTTGGGGTCCTTGTGCCACAAGGAGATGAAGTCGAGGATCAACTTTGGGTCCAACATCAATGGCACATTACAGCCTTTGGCTCTAGCGGCCCTGTGCTTCCTGTCTTTGATAATTTCTTCAAGTTCTTCATCATCAGCTTCGTCCTTAGAGGACGGTACTTGAAAGGCAACCTGCTTCTTTTGAGGACTTGGTCTAGTGCCTCGTCCTACAGTGGCATTGGTCTTCGGCAGAGTGGGGCCAGTTGAAGAGTGCAGAGGAGCTGATGAACTTGTAGAGGCTCCTGAGGCAATAGAGATGCATGTTGTCCTTTGGCACGAGGCAAGATGCGCAGGTGCTGAGGACTTTGAAGGAGGAGCTGAGGATTTTGTAACTTGAGGAACTGGGGCGGCTTGAAGAATTGGCGTGAGGGCTTAGCAGAAGTTGGCCGTGAGGGCATTGCAGGGAAGCTTGGCCGTGAGGGCATTGAAGAAGAAGAGGCACTGGCTTGTGTGCGGGCTTCTTAGGCATGGCCTTCTTCGGCTTGCTAGCGGAGGCCTCAGTAGTGGCAGCAGCAGCAGAGCCTTCACTGAATTTCCTCACTACTTCTTTTGCTACTCTGGCCAACTTAGCTTGACGCTTGGTCCATTCATCAGGATAGTCCTCACCACGCTTGAGGCTAGTGGGATCAGCTTCTTGGCCAGGTGCCAATGGAGGTCTTGGGCAAGGAGGATGAAGAGCGAATTTCTTCATATATTTTGGAGTGACATACCTGTACTCTCTCCATTCCCGTGCCCATCTCCTCTCTATCCTTTGGATGCGCACTTTGCGCTCATTCTTGGTTTCCTTTCCATGTGTGGCCTCATCAGGAGTGCAATAATCCTTGTAAATGTCTTCAGGGATCTCAAAAGTTGTGTTGACTTCCAGCTTCTTTCCTCCCTTCTAAGGTTTCTTTCCGTCAGCCATTTTCTTCAGCTGAGGGTTTTGAACTATTGAGTTCTCTAAAGAGGTATGCAACTTTTCTTCGAGGAACGCTGTAAATGAGTTAAGTTGATGAGAACCTAGAGATTCCGCAGCGGACATGTGTACCTGTGAACAGAATATAGGTGTGAAGAATTTGGAGAGGTCATATGCGTTCTCAGAAGTTTTTGCAAAAAGAACAAGTTTGAGGAATTTGACCAGATGAGTCTTGAGGAATTTCACTAAGCGTTCTTTGACTTAGGTTCCAGAATTGTACAGATTTGAAAATCCACACAATTGAGGAATCTTGAAAAGTTGCTTAGAGAAACAGATCAAGAACCGATGATATGTGAGGTGTTTAGTGTGTGAAGAGTTGAGGAATAAACACCTTTTCAAGATTTGAAGAAAATCAGAATCAACAAGGGCAGTAAAAGTAACTTTTAATTACCCTTGACAAAGAACACGACGAACTGTGAAGTGTAGATTTAGAAGCTCGTCAGTTCAGATCTTCCACGCCCTAACTTGGCAGAGGAAGACAGCTACGGCGGCGGAGGAGTGAAGAAATCCGCAGCCGGCGCGAGTACAGTGGCGACGAGGTCGAGGCAGTGAAGCTCTTCCTCACCGGCGATGATGGAAGTAGTGGCGGCGCTAGGGTTTGAGAGCTCGAGCGAGGGAGTGAGGTCGAGCGGAGTAAAAACGAAGTGAGGAAGGGAGGGGGTATTTATAGTCAAAGTGAAAATCTACTCGCCCGAGGAAATTGGACGAACGTGCCCCTGAGCCTTCTCATTCGCGTGACATGTGTCACCCACGTACTGAGAGGTGACGATCGTGTGTGATCATGGGTGAATAGGATAATATATCATGGAAGTGGAATGGTTTGAGCGGCAAAAGCCGAAAATTCAAATAAGATAAGTTTAAAGTTCCGTTCGCAATTTCTTCAGCTAACAAGGACACAGTGAAGATTTTGAACGAGTTTCAAATAGAATGCACGTGAAGAATTTGTGAATAGACTGGGTTGAGTTTAGCATAGAGGGGGAAGGGTCCGATCACATTCACTTAGCAGAACAAGCAACTTGAAGTAATAGCAATAAGTGAATGCTGTAGAGGACATAAACTCATATATATATATATACATTGCCAATGAAGAACAACAATGGAAAGAGTGAAGACATTGCAAATTTGAAGAAAAAGAACAACTGATGAATTTCAAAATTGAGGACAAACTCAGATTGAAGATTTGCAACTTTTGGTGGTGGTGTGACCCACCGTGTATGTAACACCCCGGATGTAACTTTCCCTATTTGTACTCCAACTCTTGCCGTTTCCGGCGTTAAGTTATATTTATTTCCTCGGGTTCGGGTTTTTGTCTCCGTGTGTTGTTGTCATTGTCATGCATCTCATATCATGTCATCATGTGCATTGCATTTGCATACGTGTTCATCTCATGCATTCGAGCATTTTCCCCGTTGTCCGTTTTGCATTCCGGCGCTTCGTTCTCCTCCGGTGGTCATTTCTAGCTTTCTTTCGTGTGTGGGGATTAAACATTTCCGGATTGGACCGAGACTTGCCAAGCGGCCTTGGTTTACTACCGGTAGACCGCCTGTCAAGTTTCGTACCATTTGGACTTCGTTTGATACTCCAACGGTTAACCGAGGGACCGAAAAGGCCTCATGTGTGTTGCAGCCCAACACCCCTCCAATTTGGCCCAAAACCCACCAAACTTTGCTCCATCATCTAGAGCATTCGATCACGATCACGTGGCCAAAAACCGCACCTCTTTTGGACTCTCCTAGCTCCTCCTATGCCTATAAATAGGTCCCCCTCAAAATATCTCGGATCCCCCTCCCCGAAACCCTAGATCCGCTCCTCCTCGCGCCGCCGGACAACGTCCGCCGAGTCGGACATGTCCGACCTGCGCGCCGCCGCCGCCAGCCACTCGCCGCCCGCCACGTGGCAACCCGGCACCCCACATCGCCGCCTCCTCCGCCGGCCCGCCGCGGCCCATCGCGGGCCCCCGGGCCCAGTCGCGCGCCCCGCCGCTCGGATCCACCGCGCCGCCTCCTCCCCCGACTCCGGCCACCGCGCGCCGCGTCGGCAGCCGCCGCCTCACCGCTCCACCGCGCGCCCGACCGCCGCCGCCACCCAGTGCCGGCCGCCGCCTCCATCGCGCCGCCCCGCGCCTGCCGCCCAACGGCGCCCGACCGCCGCCGCCGCCCGGCCCCGCCTCCCCCTCGCCGGAGATCCTCGCCGGCGACCTCGATCCCGTTGCGGATGAACAGTAGATCGGCACGGGTGAACAGTGAACCCTAATTTTCGCGAGGTTGTTTTTTTTGTCTAAGTCCCGAAATTGCAGATCCAAGTTGCCATGTTAGCGGCTCCGTAACTTTGCATATGTAACTCCGATTCTTGCATATAGCATATCAAAATGTTCATCTCAGAGAGTACATTATTTCATTCCATTGCATCATTTTCATTTGAGTTCATCTTGATGCCCGAAATGCTGTTAAAAGAGGGCTACTTGAGATAATTGTCAGATCTGCTACTCCGTTTAGCACTTTTGTCATTTTTGCCATGATTATTGTGTGCATGATATGCCCTGATGCTCTACATATGTTTTGTTAAGGGTTTTGTCATCTTTCCAGAGGTGCAACCCATGTATTTTTGTGATGTGTGAGGTGACTAGTGCAAGCTTGCAAAGTGAGGCACTCGGTAAATCTGCTTTCAGGGACTTAGTAATTTCACTAAGTCCTGGGATTGTTTGTCTCACGATGCCATATGTTCATGTTGTTTCCTAGTGATATATAATGGGAACCCCTTGATATTTCGCCTTGATTAAAGCTTTTCCAGCAATGCCCAACATTGGTCTTACCATTTGCCACCTAGCCTCTTTTTCCCTTGGGTTTCCGGAGCCCGAGGGTCATCTTATTTTAAACCCCCCCGGGCCAGTGCTCCTCTGAGTGCTGGTCCAAATAGAGCACTTGCAGCGCCACCTCGGGGCAACTTGACGGTTGGTTTTAGTTGTACGTAGTGTTCATCTGAGTGTGCCCTGAGAAAGAGATATGTGCATCTCCTATCGGGATTTGTCGGCACATTCGGGCGGTGTTGCTGGATTTGTTTTAACCTGTCAAAGTGTCTTGAATTACCGAGATACCGAGTCTGATCGGAACGTCTTGGGAGGAGGTCTATTCCTTCGTTGACCGTGAGAGCTTGTCATAGGCTAAGTTGGGACTCCCCTGCAGGGATTTGAACTTTCGAAAGCCGTGCCCGTGGTTATGGGCAGATGGGAATTTGTTAATGTCCGGTTGTAGATAACTTGAATCTTAATTAATTAAAATGAATCAACCGAGTGTGTTACCGTGATGGCCTCTTCTCGGCGGAGTCCGGGAAGTGGACACGGTGTTGGAGTAATGTTTGCGCAGGTTGCTCTCTAGTTTCTCGCTCGCGCTTTGCCTCCTCTTCTCGCTCTCCTTTGTGAATAAGTTAGCCACCATACTTGCTAGTCGCTTGCTGCAGCTCCACATATATTTACCTTGCCTTACCTACGAGCTTAAATAGTCTTGATCACGAGGGTGCGAGATTGCTGAGTCCCTGTGGCTCACAGATTACTATTACACCAGATGCAGGGCCTGATGATTCCGCTCCAGCAGACGCGTATGAGCTCAAGTGGGAGTTTGACGGAGACTCTCAACGTTACTATGTTTCCTTTCCCGATGATCAGTAGTGGTGCCCAGTTGGGGGTGATTGGGGCCGTGTCGCATGTTGGGTTCTCTTTTATTTTGGCGCTGTAGTCGGGCCATGAGTGTTTGGATGATGTAATGTTATTTATGTACTTGATTGACGTGGCGAGTGTAAGCCAACTATGTTATCTCCCCTTTATTATTTATATTACATGGGATGTTGTGAAGATTGCCTAACTTGCGACATATGCCTTCAATGCGATTATGTCTCTAAGTCATGCCTCGACACGTGGGAGCTATAGTCGCATCGAGGGTGTTACAAGTTGGTAATCAGAGCCTTCCCCGACCTTAGGATCCCCATTGCTTGATCGTTTTTAGCGGCCGAGTTGTGTCTAGAAAAATGTTTTGAGTCATTTAGGAATTATATATCGGAGAGTTTAGGAATTCTTTTTACTTCCCAGTCTCCTCATCGCTCTGGTAAGGCATCCTGACGTAGAGTTTTGACTCTTCTCTTCTCAAATTTCACTAAAAAAAATTTAGGATCACGCGGGTATCTTTGAATCGTTCCGATGGTTTTATGATGAGAACATTGTCTTGGTGCCTCCTGTCAGGGGTTTAGTGGAAGTGTCTCGGGGAGTTGAGCTCTGAGGTGTTGTCATCATAATTTTATCATTGCAGTTCTGGAATACCTGAGTCTAGTACGCCGACATCGAAAATCTCTTTTATGCAGTTCGTTGGTGAGATAACCTCGACTCCACCCAGTACTGGGGCGGGAGTTCGGGAGTATCGCCATAACTTGTATAATGGATGCTTTTCGAAGGTTGAGGTAGATGGTTTCCGAAGGTTTCTTGGTTATGTGTTGAAGGATGGATACAGCTGGATGTAGGAATTGCTAGTTTGGGTGAGATATTATGCTTCCCCTGTATCCCCAACACCTGATTGCATAACCAGAAAGGTTCGGAAGTTTCATAGGTGGGAATTCTAGTAGCTCTAGTTCTTCTTCCACGAATATTGGTTTGAGATTGGGACTTCTTACCGATTATTTGTTCTTGATCCGTACCTTGTTGATTTATTTCTCTACCTTAATTCTACGTGGCTTCTCAATTGATGGATATGTGACCATTTCAAGAGGAATGCATTCGTTCATTTTGTTCGGATGTGAAGACTATATGTTGCAATTTTCATTTGGATTCAGCTTCAATATTTTATCTATCAATGTGGCGGTGGTCAACCTCTTCAGGATGGCTCCTCCAACGCGCATGACTCCGAATCCTGATCCGCCACCACCTCCACCTCCTCCAGAGGCATGGCAAGCTGTGATGGGCGCAACCAATGCAAACACACAGTTGATCATGCAAATTCTTCAAGAGCGCAACCAAGGGAATCAAGGCAGCAATCAGAATCACTTTGCTACACTCAACCAGTCCCTTGCTAATGGGCCAAAGACTTTCAGCAATTGTGTTGAGGCAACTGATGCTGACGATTGTCTTGTGGATCTGTGCAAGCATTTCGAGTGCAGTAACGTCAGGCCTGAGGACTTTGTTAAGTTCACTTCCTTCCAACTCAAAGATCAAGCTGCAGAATGGTTCCAGCAGTACAAGGATTCCAGAGGTGGACGTGTTATCACTTGGGATGATTTCCGTCGAGATTTCCGAGCTCATCATATTCCCCAGAGCGTGGTTGAAAGCAAGCGTGAGGAATTCCGCAATCTGAAGCAAGGCTCTTTGTCTGTCTATGACTACAACAAGTTGTTCCAGAAGCTCGCCCGCTTTGCCAAGCAGGACGTCCCTGATGAGAAGAGCATGATATACCAGTTCAGGGGTGGTCTCAGAGAAGAAATCCAGCTCGCTCTTGTTCTCTTTGAACCCTTGAGATACGATGAGTTCTACAACATGGCACTGAAGCAAGAGGCTGCTCGGTTGAGGTGTGATGCTTCCAAGAAGCGAGCCAGAGATATTACTCCTTCTTCCTCTACTCAAGTGGCCAAGCAGCAGAAGTATTGGCTTCCTCCTCCTCCGTTCCGTCAGCCGTTTCAGCAGAAGAGCAAAGGTGGCAGTGGTTCTTCCCACCCACCCAACCCTGGCTTTCAGAACAAGACTTCGTCTCAAGCTCCAAGATCGAGTGCTCCGTATCACCGTCCGCTTTCAGAGGTCACGTGCAACAAGTGCCAACAGAAGGGTCACTATGCCAACAAGTGTTTCAATCAGAGGTGTCTTCCTCCTCCTCCTCCTGTCAGATCGACAAGTACAGCTGTGGTCAAACATGACCCCAAGCACGCCAAGGTCAATTTGCTGAATGCAGCTCAGGCAGAGGACTCACCAGATGTGATCATGGTTAGCCTTCCTGTTAACGATGTTCCTGCAAAAGTTCTTTTTGACACTGGTGCATCGCTTTCTTTTATTTCAACTCCATTTGTGGCCAAGCATGATTTTGTGACCGAAAGGATTCCTGTTCCATTGAAGATTGTGTCTCCGGGCAAGCAAATGACTTCTAACAATTGCGTCCCCGATGTCTCTATCACGTTGGGCGATTACAAGTTTCTCTCTTCTCCAGTGATTCTTGGCAACTCGGATATTGATCTTATTCTCGGAATGGATTGGCTTTCTAAGCACAAGGCACATCTTGATTGTGCAGCCAGGCAGATTCAATTGACTCATTCGTGATGTAATTGTCTTTGCCGCTCGTGATGATACTATCTGTCTGTTTTCTCTCAATGAGAAGGGTGAATTGGATGCCATCTCTCAAATTCCAATCGTTTGCGAATATCAAGACATCTTTCCAGAAGAGCTCCCAGGAATGCCTCCGCACCGGCCAGTTGAATTCGTTATTGATCTTGAGCCCGGCACGGAACCTGTGTGCAAGCGTCCTTACAAGCTCGGACCTGAAGAGTTGAAGGAGCTGAAGAAGCAACTCGATATTCAAGAGAAAATGGGTCTCATCCGGCCTAGTTCTTCTCCGTGGGGTTGTGGTGTTCTTTTTGTGAAGAAGAAGGATGGAACGGACCGACTTTGTGTTGATTACCGTCCAGTGAACAAGAAGACCATCAAGAACAAATACCCACTTCCCAACATCAATGAGCTGTTCGAACAACTCAAAGGCGCTCAAGTATTCTCCAAGCTTGATCTCCGTATGGGTTATTATCAGATTCGAATCCGTGAGCAAGATATTCCCAAGACGGCTTTCAGGACAAGCTTTGGTTCATATGAATACACTGTCATGTCTTTTGGTCTCGTCAACGCTCCTCCGACGTTCTCTCGCATGATGAACTTCATCTTCAACGCCTACACCAATGACTTCGTTTTGGTCTATCTCGACGACATTCTGGTTTTCTTGAAGAATAAGGAAGATCATGCCAAGCACTTGCGTTTGGTTCTTGATAAGCTCAGAGAACATCAGTTCTACGCCAAGTTCTCCAAGTGTGAATTTTGGCTCGATGAGGTTCTTTATCTTGGTCATATCATCTCTGCCAAGGGCATCGCCATGAATCCTGAGAAGGTGTCTGCAATTGTGAATTGGGAACCTCCTCAGAACGTGAAGCAACTCCGCAGTTTTCTCGGTCTCGCAAGCTATTGCCGAAGATTCGTTGAAAACTTTTCTAAGATCGCGAAGCCTCTCTCAAATCTTCTTCAGAAGCACGTCAAGTACGTTTGGTCTCCGGAGTGTGACATTGCTTTCAACACTTTGAAAGAGAAGTTGATCACTGCTCCAGTTCTGACTCCGCCTGATGAATCCAAGCCGTACGAGGTCTTTTGTGATGCCTCTCTCCAAGGTCTTGGCGCGGTATTGATGCAAGAGAAGAAAGTTGTGGCTTATACATCTCGCCAGTTGAAGCCTAATGAGAAGAACTACCCCACTCATGATCTCGAGTTGGCGGCAGTTGTGCATGCTCTTTTGACTTGGAGACATCTTCTATTGGGAAGAAAAGTGGACATTTTCACTGATCACAAGAGTCTCAAGTACATCTTCACTCAGCCTAATCTCAACCTCAGGCAAACTCGATGGGTCGAAATGATTCAAGAGTATAATCCGAGTATCGAGTATACTCCAGGCAAGGCCAATGTGATTGCTGACGCTTTGAGCAGGAAAGCGTATTGCAACAGTCTGATTCTTAAGCCTTATCAACCCGAGCTTTGTGAAGCTTTCCGCAAACTTAATCTGCAAGTTGTTCCTCAAGGTTTCCTCGCCAACCTTCAAGTATCTCCTACCTTAGAAGACCAGATTCGCCAAGCCCAGCTTCTTGATGCTATGGTGAAAAAGGTGAAGATTGGGATTGCCAAGAGTCAGTCCAAGTACAAGTGCTACCGCCTTGATGACAAGGACACTCTTTTCTTCGAGGATCGTATTGTTGTGCCCAAATGTGACCTTCGTAAAGTGATCATGAATGAGGCTCACAATTCTCTCCTCTCCATCCACCCTGGGAGCACGAAGATGTATCAGGACCTTAAGCAAGCTTATTGGTGGACTCGAATGAAGCGCGAGATCGCTCAATTCGTGAATGAATGTGATTTCTGCAGAAGAGTGAAGGCAGAACACCAAAGGCCAGCAGGTCTCCTCCAACCTCTTGCCATTCCAGAATGGAAGTTTGACCACATTGAAATGGACTTCGTGACTGGGTTTCCAAAGTCCAAGCGTGGCAATGATGCTATATTCGTTGTCATCGACAAACTCACCAATGTGGCTCATTTTCTGCCTATCAAAGAGTTGATCACTGCAGCTCAATTGGCGGAACTCTATACCTCTCGTATTGTCTCTCTGCATGGTATTCCACAAGTGATCTCTTCAGACCGTGGCAGCATCTTTACTTTGAAGTTTTGGGATTCTTTTCAGAAGGCCATGGGCACGAACATCCGCTTCAGCATAGCTTTCCATCCTCAAACTAGCGGTCAAGTCGAGCGTGTCAACCAGATTCTTGAAGATATGCTCAGGTCTTGTGTGATCTCTTTCGGCATGAAGTGGGAGGATTGTCTTCCTTATGCTGAATTCTCCTACAACAACAGTTTTCAAGCAAGTTCGGGCAAGGCCCCATTTGAAATTCTGTATGGCAGGAAGTGCCGTACCCCTCTCAACTGGTCTGAAACCGGTGAACGTCAGCTTTTGGGTAATGACTTAATCACAGAGGCAGAAGAAATGTGCAAAGTCATTCGAGATAACCTCAAAGCGGCCCAATCCCGCCAGAAGAGCTACTATGATAGTAAGCATCGTGATTTGGCTTTCGAGATCGGAGATCATATTTACCTCTGTGTCTCTCCTATGAAAGGTACTCGTCACTTCGGTATCAAAGGGAAGCTTGCCCCTAGATACATGGGACCTTTCAAGATTGTCAGCAAGAGAGGCGACCTCGCTTATCAACTCGAGCTTTCTTCAAACTTTGCAAATGTTCATGACGTGTTCCATGTCTCTCAGCTTCGAAACTGCTTCAAGACTCCTGACCGCACCGTTAACTTCCAGGACATTGAGCTCCAAGAAGATCTCTCTTATCGTGAGCACCCAGTTGCTATTCTTGAAGAGACTGAACGCAAGACTCGCAACAAGTCAATCAAATTTCTCAAAGTCAAGTGGTCACACCATTCCGACCGTGAAGCTACCTGGGAACGCGAGGATCACCTCCGTTCTGAGTACCCGGCGTTCTTTCAGTCCTAGATCTCGGGGCGAGATCTTTTCGTAGTGGTGGAGTGTTGTAACACCCCGGATGTAACTTTCCCTATTTGTACTCCAACTCTTGCCGTTTCCGGCGTTAAGTTATATTTATTTCCTCGGGTTTGGGTTTTTGTCTCCGTGTGTTGTTGTCATTGTCATGCATCTCATATCATGTCATCATGTTCATTGCATTTGCATACGTGTTCATCTCATGCATTCGAGCATTTTCCCCGTTGTCCGTTTTGCATTCCGGCGCTTCGTTCTCCTCCGGTGGCCATTTCTAGCTTTCTTTCATGTGTGGGGATTAAACATTTCCGGATTGGACCGAGAGTTGCCAAGCGGCCTTGGTTTACTACCGGTAGACCGCATGTCAAGTTTCGTACCATTTGGACTTCGTTTGATACTCCAATGGTTAACCGAGGGACCGAAAAGGCCTCGTGTGTGTTGCAGCCCAACACCCCTCCAATTTGGCCCAAAACCCACCAAACTCTGCTCCATCATCTAGATCGTTCGATCACGATCGCGTGTCCGAAAACCGCACCTCTTTTGGACTCTCCTAGCTCCTCCTATACCTATAAATAGGTCCCCCTCGAAATATCTCGGATCCCCCTCCCCGAAACCCTAGATCCGCTCCTCCTCGCGCCGCCGGACAACGTCCGCGCCGAGTCGGACGTGTCTGACCTATGCGCCGCCGCCGCCAGCCACTCGCCGCCCGCCATGTGGCAACCCGGCGCCCCACATCGCCGCCTCCTCCGCCGGCCCGCCGCGGCCCATCGCGGGCCCCCCGGGCCCAGTCGCACGCCCCGCCGCTCGGATCCACCGCGCCGCCTCCTTCCCCGACTCCGGCCGCCGCGCGCCGCGCCGGCAGCCGCCGCCTCGCCGCTCCACCGCGCGCCCGACCGCCGCCGCCTCGCGTCCTCCTCGCTCCGCCGCCCGGTGCCGGCCACCGCCTCCATCGCGCCGCCCCGCGCCTTCCGCCGCACGGCGCCCGACCGCCGTCGTCGCCCGGCCCCGCCTCCCCCTCGCCGGAGATCCTCGCCGGCGACCTCAATCCCGTTGCGGATGAACAGTAGATCTGCGCGGGTGAACAGTGAACCCTAATTTTCGCGAGGTTGTTTTTTTGTCTAAGTCCCGAAATTGCAGATCCAAGTTGCCATGTTCGCGGCTCCGTAACTTTGCATCCGTAACTACGATTCATGCATATAGCATATCAAAATGTTCATCTCAGAGAGTACATTATTTCATTACATTGCATCATTTTCATTTGAGTTCATATTGATGCCCGAAATGCTGTTAGAAGAGGGCTACTTGAGATAATTGTCAGATCTGCTACTCCGTTTAGCACTTTTGTCATTTTTGCCATGATTATTGTGTGCATGATATGCCCTGATGCTCTACATATGTTTTGTTAAGGGTTTTGTCATCTTTCCAGAGGTGCAACCCATATATTTTTGTGATATGTGAGGTGACTAGTGCAAGCTTGCAAAGTGAGACACTCGGTAAATCTGTTTTCAGGGACTTAGTAATTTCACTAAGTCCTGGGATTGTTTATCTCACGATGCCATATGTTCATGTTGTTTCCTAGTGATCCGTGCCTCTTTTGAGGATGATTAGTAAGGATGTTTTGTTAATCTTGTAGTGCTATATCCATCCATGTCTTTGTTTGCAATTATGGAGCACCCTAGCTTGAGTCAATCGAGCTCTACTTTTGCCACTTTGTGAATCTGGGCAGATTGTCAACTTGTTTGCAATTTTGTCGGTGATGTTGTAGTTGACCCGTGCATGCTATGCTATTGTTCTTGCCATGTCTAGCTTGTATTTTGTGCCTTCTTGATGGATGTATGCTTTTCTTGCCATGACTTGCACCATAATGAGTGCATCGAACTCGTAAACATGCCTACTTGAGTTATATTTCAGCATGTGCCAGTTTTCACTAAGTATGAAAACTGATTATGTTTTTGCTATGTTCACATGCTTGCAATTGTGTTTTCTGATCCTTTTTGGCTCAAGGTCACTAAGGGACTTTTGTTAAGCTCTTTGAGTAGCTCCATTACATGCTTTACTTTGCCATGTTAAGATCCTGTAGCATGTAGTTTTGTTGCTCCGAAGAGGGCTACCTGATCTGAAATTCCAGACAAGTGTTGATTTCACTAAGTCTGAGATCTGTTTGTCATATGCATTTTTGCCATGCTTGTTTGAACCTTTTAATGGATGATTTGGCCGTAGCTCAGTGCTAGACTTTTGTTAAGCATCTTGTGTGCATCCCTGCCATGCATTTTGTTGTCATGTTTGGGTGCTGTAGCATGTTCATTTCATTGCATTTAGATGCCTACTTGCTGTATATCGCAGACCGGTGTCATTTTTGAATCACTTGCCATTTCCAAACCGTAACTCCGATTCCGGCGTTCTTTATAGCGTTTTCAAGCGATTTCATCTCATCTTTTCAGTGGCACACTTGGTTTTCCAAGTTGAGGCCAGGTTCATGCATTTCCTGTCATATCTTGCATTTTGCATCCCGCATCGCATCCCGCATAGCATATCATCTTTGCATCGTGTTGTTTGAGTTTGCATGTGGTTGATTGTATCCTTGTTGCTTGTTTGTCTTGTTTGGGTAGAGTCGGGAGATGAGTTCACTAACGAGGAGCCCGTTGAGTTTGCTTTCGAGGATCCAGTCAACTCTGACAACTGTGCAGGCAAGATGATCATACCCTCGAAATCACTACTATCTTTGTTATGCTAGTTTGCTCGCTCTTTTTCTATGCCAATGCTACGATGCCTACCACTTGCTTGCAAGCCTCCCAAATTTCCATGTCAAACCTCTAACCCACCATTGTCCTAGCAAACCGTTGATTGGCTATGTTACCGCTTTGCTCAGCCCCTCTTATAGCGTTGCTAGTTGCAGGTGAAGTTTGGAGGCCGTTCCTTGTTGGAACATCATTTATTTACTTGTTGGGATATCATTATATTGCCATGTTATCTTAATGCATCTATATACTTGGTAAAGGGTGGAAGGCTCGGCCTCTCGCCTAGTGTTTTGTTCCACTCTTGCCGCCCTAGTTTCCGTCATATCGGTGTTATGTTCCCGGATTTTGCGTTCCTTACGCGGTTGGGTTATAATGGGAACCCCTTGATATTTCGCCTTGATTAAAGCTTTTCCAGCAATGCCCAACATTGGTCTTACCATTTGCCACCTAGCCTCTTTTTCCCTTGGGTTTCCGGAGCCCGAGGGTCATCTTATTTTAAACCCCGCCGGGCCAGTGCTCCTCTGAGTGCTGGTCCAAATAGAGCCACTTACAGCGCCACCTCGGGGCAACTTGAGGGTTGGTTTTAGTTGTACGTAGTGTTCATCTGAGTGTGCCCTGAGAAAGAGATATGTGCATCTCCTATCGGGATTTGTCGGCACATTCGGGCGGTGTTGCTGGATTTGTTTTAACCTGTCAAAGTGTCTTGAATTACCGAGATACCGAGTCTGATCGGAACATCTTGGGAGGAGGTCTATTCCTTCGTTGACGGTGAGAGCTTGTCATGGGCTAAGTTGGGACTCCCCTGCAGGGATTTGAACTTTCAAAAGCCGTGCCCGCGGTTAAGGGCAGATGGGAATTTGTTAATGTCCGGTTGTAGATAACTTGAACCTTAGTTAATTAAAATGAATCAACCGAGTGTGTTACCGTGATAGCCTCTTCTCGGCGGAGTCCGGGAAGTGGACATGGTGTTGGAGTAATGTTTGCGCAGGTTGCTCTCTAGTTTCTCGCTCGCGCTTTGCCTCCTCTTCTCGCTCTCCTTTGCGAATAAGTTAGCCACCATACTTGCTAGTCGCTTGCTGCAGCTCCACATATATTTACCTTGCCTTACCTACGAGCTTAAATAGTCTTGATCACGAGGGTGGGAGATTGCTGAGTCCCTGTGGCTCACAGATTACTATTACACCAGATGCAGGGCCTGATGATTCCGCTCCAGTAGACGTGTATGAGCTCAAGTGGGAGTTCGACGAAGACTCTCAACGTTACTATGTTTCCTTTCCCGATGATCAGTAGTGGTGCCCAGTTGGGGGTGATTGGGGCCGTGTCGCATGTTGGGTTCTCTTTTATTTTGGCGCCGTAGTTGGGCCATGAGTGTTTGGATGATGTAATGCTATTTATGTACTTGATTGGCGTGGCGAGTGTATGCCAACTATGTTATCTCCCCTTTATTATTTATATTACATGGGATGTTGTGAAGATTGCCTAACTTGCGACATATGCCTTCAATGCGATTATGTCTCTAAGTCGTGCCTCGACACGTGGGAGCTATAGTCACATCGAGGATGTTACAGTGTAAGAATGATGATTTCAGACACCGCGTACAATTGTCGTAGGGTTCTGAGAATCAAATTCTTCGTTAATTTCTTCACACTTAGAGGGTTAGTCTTGATTGATTGAAGAAAAACGTTACTTTGTGTGTTGCACATCTAAGTCATCAATTTTGCATAAGTGTTAGGATGTGTGTCCTTTTCAAAGGACATTCAAAGATTCTAAGATATTTATCTCACACTCAACTTGCTAAATCTCTTCTCATCCAAGGGCTTTATGAAGATATCGGCTAGCTGTTCTTCAGTCTTCACATGCTCAATAGAGATGTCGCCCTTCAACACATGATCACAAATAAAATGATGACGAATCTGAATGTGCTTTGTCTTCGAGTGCTGAACAGGGTTATGAGCAATCTTGATGGCACTCTCATTGTCTCAGTAGAGAGGCACATTCTTCGTGTTGACGCTGTAGTCCTTGAGGGTTTGCTTCATCCACAGCAATTGAGCACAGCAAGAACCAGCAGCAATGTACTCATCTTCAGTAGTAGACAGTGATACGCAGTTCTGTTTCTTCGAGGACCAACAGACCAAGGATCGTCCGAGGAAATGGCATGTGCCTGATGTTGACTTGCAGTCCACACGATCACCAGCATAGTCAGAGTCTGAATATCCAATGAGATCAAAAGCCGAGCCCTTGGGATACCATAATCCAAGTGTTGGTGTGTGAGCTAGATATCGAAGAATATGCTTCACAGCCTTATGGTGTGATTCCTTCGGTGTAGCTTGAAATCGGGCACACATGCAAATACTAAGCATAATATCTGTCCTAGATGCACATAAATACAATAAAGAACCAATCATGGAGCGGTATACCTTTTGATCAAAGTCAATACCGTTTTCATCAGTGCATAGATGGCCATTTGTGGGCATAGGGATTTTGACTCCTTTGCAATCTTGCATGCCGAATTTCCTCAGTACATCCTTGAGGTATTTCTCCTGAGATATGAATATACCATTGTGTTGTTGACGAATATGAAGACCTAAGAAGAATTTCAATTCTCCCATCATAGACATTTGATATTCTTCACTCATCATATAGGCAAATTCATCACTGTAACGTTGGTCAGTACAGCCGAAAATGATATCATCAACATATATTTGGCACACAAACAATTCACCATCATAAGATTTAGTGAAAAGAGTTGGGTCAAGTGAACCGGGTTTGAAGCCTTTCTTCATGAGGAATTCCTTCAAAGTATCATACCACGCCCGAGGGGCCTGCTTGAGGCCATAGAGGGCCTTATTGAGTCTGAAGACTTTGTCAGGATGCTTTGGATCTTTAAAACCTGGGGGTTGAGCAACATATACTTCTTCCTCAAGCTTACCATTGAGGAATACACTTTTCACATCCATTTGATATAAGATGATATCATGATAGTTAGCATAAGCAAGCAATATGCGAATAGCCTCAAGTCTAGCAACAGGTGCAAAAGTTTCATCGAAATCAATTCCTTCAACCTGTGTGTAGCCTTGAGCTACAAGTCGTGCCTTATTCCTCACCACAAGGCCATTTTCATCTTGCTTGTTGCGGTAGATCCCATTTGTGCCAATGATATTGTGCTTGCGAGGATCTGGACGTTTGACCAGTTCCCAGACGTTGTTGAGCTCAAATTGATGTAATTCCTCTTGCATAGCTTGAATCCACTTAGGCTCCAGAAATGCTTCATCTATCTTAGTGGGCTCTGTGATAGAGACAAAAGCAAAGTGCCCATAAAAGTTAGATAAATGTGAAGCTCTTGAGCGCGTGATAGGACATGGGATGTTGATGTCGCTGATGATTTTCTCAATCTACACTTCATTTGTAACGCGAGGATGAGCTGGTTGTTGTTGAGGAATTTGATCAGGATTTTCTTCAGCACCATTTTCCTCAGGTGCATCAACATGACATTCTTCACGTTCTGGAACAACTTCTTCAGCAGATTCTTAGGTAGGAATGACATCCTCGGTAGCCTTGAACTTGATGGATTCCTCAGGAGGTATTTCATCTGTCACGGGAGGTAGGTGCTCTCTTTGCGAGCCATTAGTTTCATCGAACCGCACATCTACAGTTTCAACAACCTTGTGGTGATAGGTGTTTAAGACTCTATAGGTGTGCGAGTCCTTACCATAACCGAGCATAAAACCTTCATGTGCTTTCGGTGCGAATTTAGAACTGTGATGAGGATCTCTAATCCAGCATTTAGCATCGAAGACTTTGAAATAACTTACATTGGGTTTCTTGTCAGTGAGGAGTTCATATGCAGTCTTCTTGAAGAATTTGTGAAGGTATACCCTATTGATGATGTGGCACGCAGTATCAATTGCCTCAGGCCAGAAGCGAGTAAGCGTCTTGTACTCATCAAGCATAGTGTGAGCCATCTCAACAAGAGTCCTGTTCTTGCACTCCATGACGCCATTCTCCCGAGGAATATAAGGAGCAGATAACTCATGAGTGATACCAAGTTCATCAAGATAGTCATCAAGATCAGTATTCTTGAACTCAGTTCCATTGTCACTTCTAATGTGCTTGATCTTCACACCAAAGTTGGTTGAATCCCTCGAGGAAAATCGTTTGAAGACTTCCTGCACTTCAGTTTTGTAAGTGATGATATGCACCCATGTATATCGAGAATAATCATCAACAATGACAAAGCCATATAAAGATGCAGCATTAGTAAATGTGGCATAGTGAGTAGGGCCAAAGAGATCCATGTGAAGCAATTCAAATGGACGAGTGGTAGTCATGATGGTCTTTGAGGGATGCTTGGACTTGGTCATACTTCCGGCTTCACAAGCTCCACACAAATGGTCCTTGAGGAATTTTACACCCTCGATGCCAATGACATGCTTCTTCTTTGCGAGCGTGTGCAAGTTCCTCGTCCCAGCATGACCAAGTCGTCGATGACATAGCCATCCTTCTGAAGCTTTTGCAAGTAGACATGTAGCAGGTTGTGGTCCTGTAGAGAAATCAACAATATACAAATCTCCTCTCCTAAAGCCTTCGAAGACTTCGGAATTGTCAGCTTCCATGATCACAGCACAACGATACTTTCCAAAGGCAACAACCATATCAAGATCACAAAGCATTGAGACAAACATGAGTTTGAACCCTAAGGACTCGACAAGCATGACTTTGTCCATGTGTCGATCCTTTGAGATTGCAACCTCACCTAGACCCAATACCTTGCTTTTGCCTTTGTCAGCGTAGGTGATATGCTTCAGATGTGATGGAGATAATGAAGAGTCCATCAATAAGCTCCTGTCACCAGTCATGTGATTTGTACATCCACTATCGAGGATCCACTCAGTGGCTTTGGGTTGATCATCTTGCAGATGAATTTTTGCAACTTACGAACTCATATACTTCATCAGTGAAGAATATGATATCAATTTCATCATATCAATTTCATCAAGCAATAGAACAAATAAAGCAGTATGAGGACGTGAGAAATGAGAATTCATTTCTTCATGATTAGCTTGCGTCCTTTCAAGCATATTCAGGTCTCCAGCAAATTCTTCAGACGATTAAGTTCGTCTGGAGACCTGACCCTGCATAAGAGATTAGTTCTTTTTCTTCACCATCCACATCTGAAGGGGTGGCAAAGAGTTCATCATTCTGCGAGCTCCATGAGAGAAAGGTGGCATAGATGTCAATCCACTTCGTTTCACATAAAAGGGATTAGGGTAAACATAAGAGTAAGCAGAGAAATTCTTCAAGGATTTATGAGCATAATGATTTGAAGAATAATGCACATATCCATAATCCTTAGATCTTCCTTGCGAAACAGACGGGTTAGCACGATGATGTTCATATGAGGACTTTGATCCTTTTGAGGAATTTGATCCACGTGAGGAATTTGGTCTGTATGAGGACTTGGATCCATATGAAGAATTTGATCTGGGGTTCCTATTCTTCACAGGTGGTGTCATGATGACATTCACCTGAAGACTTTCAAGGCACCTTTTGGGAACCCAGATTTTCTTCATAGGAGAATCGTTCCTGCAGCTAGTGCCAACATATCTAGCAAATACTTCACCATTCTGATTTTTGAACAGTTTATAGTTGGAGTCAAATGACTCATCAGAGGAATATGAAGATTCACATGTAAAGCCAGATAAAGTAGATGGATCCACTGAAGGTCCCTTTGCAGCAACCCATGAGGTTTTGGGATACTGCTTAGGTTTCCAGTAGGTCCCATCAGCATTGAGTTTCCTCTCGAAGGCAATACCCTCTTTCCTAGGGTTCCTGTTGAGGATCTGCTTTTTAAGCACATCACAAAGAGCCTGATGCCCTTTGAGGCTTTTGTACATGCATGTCATATGCAATTCCTTCAGCCCTGCATCATCAGTGATACTAGCAATGTCCTCAGATGAGGAATTAGTGATAGCAGAGACAGTTGAAGAATTTGCAGCAATGGAACCATTTGAGCATTCAGGTGAAGAATTAGCAGATTCACGTTCAATGCACTTCAAACATGGAGGAATAAATTCTTCCTGAGTAGCGCTGATTTGTTGAGCAAGTAATGAATCACGCTCTTTCTAAAGATCTTCATAACTCACTCTTAACTACTCAAGATCTTGCTTTCTTTGAAGAAATTCATAAGAAAGCTTCTCATGATCAGATAGGAGAGTGTTATGATGACCTTGAAGATTGTCAAACTTGGACTGAAGTCTCTGAAGATTTTCAGTCAAAATTTTAGTGCGATCCATTTCATCACCCAACATATCATCGCTTTTGTCTAGCATATTTTGAACCTTTTCAAGAGCCTTTTGTTGTTTCACAGCAATCTTAGCAAGTTTAGAATAACTAGGCTTGAGATTTTCATCAGATTCATCCTCACTTGATTCAGAGGAGGGCTATTTGAGTACCTTTGCACCTTTTGCCATGAAGCAATAGGTGGGAGCATAGTCATCATCGCCGTCGTCAGTGGTGTTGGAGAGGTCATTTTCCTCAGAGTTGAAGATGGACTTGCTGACGTACGCGGTAGCGAGGGCTAGGCTCGCCACACCAGAGTCTGACTCCTCAGATTCCTCCTCTTCCTCACTTTCCTCAGATTCAGCCTCAGAGTCCATTTCCTTGCCAATGAATGCCCGAGCCTTCTTGGAGCTGCTCTTCTTATGAGATGAAGACCTTGAAGGTTTTGATGAAGAGGACTTTGAAGATTTCTTCTTCTTATTTGAATCATCAGAACTGTAGTCCTTGTACTTCTTCTTCTTGGATTCCTTTTCCCACTGAGGACAATCTTGGATGTAGTGACCGGGTTTCTTGCATTTGTGATAGAGTCTCTTCTTGTAATCATGGGATGAGGAATCTGATCTTAAGTCACCACTTCTTGAGGATTTTCCAAAACAACCACGTCTTGAGAACTTCTGGAATTTCCTCATGAGCATTGCTAGCTCCTGGCTCAGTTCTTCAGGGTCACCAAGGCTGCTACCAGAATCTTCACCTTCAGATTCAGACACTGCCTTGGCCTTCAGAGCTCGTGATCTGCCATAGCTTGGTCCATAGAGATCTCTCTTCTCAGCAAGATGGAACTCATGAGTGTTTAGCCTTTCGAGGATATCAGCGGGATCAAGTGACTTATAGTCTCCACGTTCTTGTATCATCAATGCCAAAGTATCAAATGAGGAATCAAGCGATCTCAGCAATTTCTTCACCACCTCATGGTCGATGATGTCAGTGGCACCAGGTGCTTGAAGCTCATTTGAGATGTCAGTGAGGCGATCGAAGGTTTGCTGAACATTTTCATTGTCGAGTCTTTTGAAGCGGTTGAAGAGATTGCGAAGAACGTCAACTCGAGAGTCACGTTGTGTTGAGACTCCTTCATTGACCTTGGACAGCCTGTCCCAGCTAAGCTTTGATGTCTCCAAAGCACTCACTCTGCCATACTGCCCTTTGCTCAGATGGCCACATAAGATGTCCTTCGCTTGAGAGTCGAGTTGCTTGAATCTCTTCACATCAGCAGCGTTGATGGTAGGAGTGATAGAGGGGACGACATTTTCCACAACGTACCAGAGATCGTTGTCAATTGCCTCAAGATGCATGCGCATCTTATTTTTCCAGTAGGGGTAGTCTGTCCCATCGAAGGTAGGACACCCAGCAGAAACCTTGATCATACATGTGGTCGACATAACTAAAACTCCAGGCGGTTAACCAAAATCACACAGAACAAGGGAGTACCTTGCTCTGATACTTGAAAGTGCGTTAAGTCGACTAGAGGGGGGTGAATAGGCGATTTTTATGAATTCTTCACCGAGGAATTTCAGGGTGAGGAAATTCCTGAGCGAAGAACTACTTGCAGCGGAATAAGTACTCAGATGCAAACATAACAGAACATAAGCATGGTCATCATGATGAAATGAAAACAAGCACAGAGTACAGAAAGTGTAAACACAGGATAAACAGGATGAAGACAAACAGACTGAAGAAATTGAACTGAGGAAATTGAGAAAGTCTTCAGTCAAGGTCTTCAAACAGATATGAACAAGCACACAACACAGAAATGAGGAAATGGAAGGGTTGAGGAAATGGAACCAGTTAGCTCGGTGAAGACAATGATTTGGTAGACCAGTTCCAACTGCTGTGACAGTTGTACGTCTGGTTAGGGCAGCTAGGTATTCAAACCTGAGGACACATAGTCCCGGACACCCAGTCCTAAACACATCCAGGACACTCAGTCCTCGTTGTATTCCCCTTGAGCTAAGGTCACACAGACCTCGCCTAATTACTCGTGGTAAGTCTTCAGGTGACTTCCAAACCTTCACAGACTTGGTCACTCGGTGATCCAAAATTTCCTCTTGGATGCTCTAGACCATGACATGTAACCGTCTGGAAGATGCACAGTCTTCAAAGGTAACAAGCGTCGGATCCACGCAGGATCAATCTCTTCAGTGATGCTCAATCACTTTGGGTTTGTAGGTGTTTGGGTTTGGGTTTTCCTCACTTGATGATTTTTGCTCAAAGTCCTCAGAGGATGGGATGCTCTCAAATGACAAGTGTCAGTTTCTCTCGGAGCAGCCAACTAGCTAGTGGTTGTAGGGGGCAGCTATTTATAGCCTAGGAAGTAGCCCGACATGATAAGACATAAATGCCCTTCAATGATATGACCGTTAGGTGGAAGGATATTTTGGGACAGCTGGTGCGTAGCACATCAACGGTCGGAAATTTGACTATCAAATTCCTCAGGGCTATCATGTTCCTCACTTGTAGGTAATCCGCACTGGCGAATTCCTAACTCCTCAGTCAGAACAAATTCCTCAGAGACCAGAAGAACTTCGTCTCTGTCACTGAAGAAATTGACTGAACTGCATGAGATTTCCAATGGCTTCACTCGAAAGGATTGGTAGGTGTAGGATTTTAGTTGAGTATCACTTGGAAACTTTTCCTTAGTATTTCCTCGATCCCCTTTAACCATACGGTGTTTCCTATGACTCAAGAAAGAGAAAATGAAACTACGAAAACAAAAGTCTTCACGCTTCATGTTCCTCGAATGAATACCAAGTCTTCATGGTCACACCAATGTCTTCACTTTCAAAGTCTTCAGAAAGTCTTCACAAATCCAAAGTCTTCAGTTGAAGAACTTCATTTTTAGGGGTCGACTTTCTCTGTAAATATCAAACTCCTCATAGACTTATAGACCTGTGTACACTCACAAACGCATCAATCCATTAACCTATAAGTCTTCAATACACCAAAATCACTAAGGGGCACTAGATGCACTTACAGCCCACACTCACTAGGCGACGGTTTCAAATGTCGTCGCGGAAAGGGGTTAAAAACCGTATGTATAGCACCTCGTTGTACCAGTGATTGTCCTATTGTTTTTGGAACTTCTTTTCTGAATGTTGCAGGAGCTTATATAAAAAAGAAAACCATTTCTATGAAATAGGGGGGAGGGTTGAGATGATTAAAGTTCCATTTTCTTTCGTCTTTGGCAAACCATATCAAGAAGAACCTCAAGATAAGGAAGGGCAAAAATTAAACCAACTAACTAAGATTCATCTCCAAACTCCGGAAGATGAAGTTGAAAGGGTCCTGGTAAGACCCGAGTCTTTAATTGAAGAAGAAGAAAAGGAGGAGATTTAAATGATAATGGATGCTACTCCCATAGTTTGCCCATGTTTAAATAAAGTGTACGAGGTGCTAGAAAGAAAAGGAGATGAAGAACTACCTTCTCCTATTCTTAAACCATTACCTAAAGGGCTAAGGTATGAGTTTATGGATGGCGCCGAGTGGTTTCCTATTATTGTTAATGCTAACCTTTCAGGAAAAGAAAAAGAGAAGCTATTGACGGTGTTAAGCAAGCACCGAAGGGCTTTGGTCTACTCAATGAAAGATGTGAAGGGGATAGATCCATCCATTTATTCTCATGTTATTCCCATTGAAGGAGCTAAACTAGCAACTGAAAGTCAACGAAGACTGCATCTTGCTTCCAAGAATGTCGTGGTGATCTCACGACAGATGCCATAAGATGGCTAAAAGTGGGGAGCTACTAAGGACGCTGGTGGGTTCCAGAAGTGTGGTTGGCACGCGCAAGTGCAGGACACGAGGCGTACCCAGGTTCGGGGCCCTTCGAGGGAGGTAACACCCCTATTCCTGCCGAAATGGTATGATATGTACTATGGTTACAGTGGTGCTCCTGGAGCTGTTTGGGCGAATGAGGAAGAAAGGGCCAGGCCTCAGTTCTTGCCTCTCCTATGAGTGTGTGTGAGTCGATGTGTGTTCTAATTATCATCTGACCCTCTACATGGAGGGCTCCTGGGGGGTCTTATAGGCCGCCCCCCAGGGTTACATTGGTAAAGTTACATGGGCGCGGGGTCCTGGTGTCATGTTTAGGAGCCAGCAGTGGGGCTGTCGGGCCGCCGGGTGCGGGTCCTACCGAGTGCGCTGGACGCGGGTTGCGCCGGGGTCACCGGGCACAGGTCTGGCCGGCCGCTCGGTACTGTAGCTTGTCCGCCCTACGCCTCGGTACTGTTGCCATTTCATCTCGTCACAAGAATCGCTCAAGAGGTGGTTACTGGACTAGTTTGGTTTGGCTTGCGAGGCTGACAAGAGTGTGATGATTATGATGTTATATCACATGTGGCTTGCACGGAATGCTACAAGAGATGGGAAGGCTGCTGAGGATGCTCGTTCTTTGGTCAAGTGTGTCTGGAGACTGCTAGAGGAGTGGGCTAACGCACGTGCACCACCGGTCAACACACAGGAGTGAAGCAAATGGAGTCTTGGCGACCTCCTGTCCAAGGATGGCTCAAGTTGAACATCGATGGGGCGACGGCGAATGGCGATGGGTCTTGTTGAAATATATTGCCCGTCTCTCTTCATCAGTTCGGACTTTTGGAGCAACTGGCTGGAGCATGAATTCAATATGATATCTGAGCCAAAATGTCTTGAGTTCAAGACCCTGTCAATACAGTATTAAATAAAATGATTCTGAGGCCTGCACCGATCTCACGTCTAAGGACTAAAATAATCTAGACGTGAGAGAGGGTGTTGAAATATATTGCCCGCCTCTCTCTGGAGCTAGCTTTAGATATTGGAGAACGCAGGGTCATCAGATCAAAGAGCTACTCACCGCGCTGGATGAGTTTAAGGTGGTGTTGGGCTAAACGCTCCGCTAATATTGCGATGCACAATCTAGCTAGAGTTGGCTGCGTGGATAAAATGTGTAAGACTTGGTTTTCTATTTCCTCGGATTGTATTCGTGACGTTATCGTGGCTGAATTAGTCGTGAACTACTTAATAAAAGGCAGCAACTTTTCCTAAAAAAAATTGATCAAAGTTTTTCTGTACACATTTAATATTTTTCAAATAAAATTTTAACATTTCTTCACATACAAGTTTAGTATTTTTTAAAATACATGATCAACATTTTTCTATACACATTTGAATTTTTTTAGGTACAAATTTAACATTTTTAATACATGCTCAACATTTTTTCTATACACATTTAAAAAAATTCAAATAGAAGTTCAACATTTTTTATATGGTCAACATTTTTTCTATACACATGTATCATTTTTCAAACACAAGTTTAACATTTTGTTGAACACATGGTCAGTTTTTTCAAAAGCTTTATTGACATCTTCTTAAATACATGTCAACTTTTTTCAAACACATTGTATATTTTTCGTATACATGGCCAACATTTTCTCTATACACATTTAAAAAGATTCAAATGTGTGATTAAAATTTTAAAAAGCATTTTTCGTAATATATATGTTTAGAATGTTTGAAAGTGTAAAAAAGAAATAAAAAATGAAAACAAAAATGTGAAGAAGAAAAAGAACATAAAAAAAAGGTTGTGGCCTCCGGCTCACCTGGGCTGGCCCATCTCGAGCTGTCTCGCGTGAAGCCTCAAAAATAAAAAAAACCTGTCTCGCGTGAAGGGAGACATAGGGGCGGCGCCCTTTGCAACATCGCGATCCCCTTTGCTCGATCCCACTTCCCTCAGGCAGCCACCACCCAAACCCTAGAGTAACACTGCAAAAGCCATGGCCGCCGCCGACCCCATCTGGATGATGCTCGACCGCTTCGTCTTCCGCAGGGATCCCGCCGAGTCCTCCATCGAAGACCGCAGCTATTCCTTCTCGGCCAGCCACATCGCCGGGTCCACCCCCTTCACCGTTGCTTTCCGCGTCCTCAGCCCCCCGGAGATCTCCCGCCTCTACCTGAAGTGGCCGCCTCTGCTAGATCCAATGAATGGCTCTTCGTGCGATCTCGTGGCGGCGCACGACAACCTCCTCCTGATCAGCCTCACCTCCAGCCCCGGGACTGTGAACACGTACAAGTCCCCAGTTTATCCGCAGGAACACTTCATCTGCAGAGCCTCCACCTCGCCGTCTCAGCCGTCACTGATGCTCCACAAGATCCCGATGTGTACGGAACCGTTGGTCGTGCGTGGGAACAAGGACAAGGTGATAACTACACAGCGCTCATTTCATCCTCACACTGTCGGTATCTTGTGCCGTGGTGATGAAGAGTTCGCCGTGGCACAGCTGAGCTTAAGTAGACCCAATCTAGTAGCCGGTATGCAAGCTGACCTGTGCGTGCTTCGCTCCAGTGTACACAACTGTGATCACAAGTGGGAGGTTGAGCAGCAGCTACCGATCCAGTGCAAGTTCTCCGAATCATCTGACTTGATCTATTGGAAAACTGACACAGTCATCCCTTTCAAGACTGCTCTGTACTGGGTCGACTTCTGCAGCGGAGGTATGCTATTCTGTGATGTCTTCCAGGAAAGGCCTGCCATCTCTTACCTTCAATTGCCTATTTGTAACCGAAATCCTGGTTATGAAGTACGCCCATTTCATGATATGCACCGTTCTGTGTGCATCACCAAAGGTGGCCAGGAGCTCAACTTCATTGATGTCGTCCGTGAGGATGGTAAGCATGTTGGCCCAATGAGCCCTGATACTGGTTTCACTATCAACCGCTATGCTTTGATGACAAGCAGCTGTGGCACCTTGACTTGGAAAAAATTCGTCGTCAAATCTTCTGAATTGGACTCTCTCGAAACCTCTCCATCTCAAGCTCTGACGTTCCCTCTTGTGAGTATGGACAATCCAAACATGGTGCACTTTCTGCTATCTAAGAAAATGGCGGATGGAATCGACAACGTTTCTGTGGTTACTGTTGATATGAAAGCCAAGGAAATGGTGTCGAGTCATCCTTACATTAAGGGTAATGAAGACCTCCTGGGCAAAGACGCGGATATGGTCAGACGAAAGTCCCATCTTCTCCAGCCATTTATTTCCTCCAGGCTTCCAAAATTCTTCAATCGCTCCAGGTATGTTGTTCTCGCAATTTAATGACTTATGTGGTGTACAGTGTGTAGCCCTGTGGTGGTTCCTCATGTTAACCTAGCTTAACTTGACCCCTGTGGTGGTTCCTGATGTTAACCTGGCGTGGCATAACTTGACCTTTTAAGTTGAAGTGAAATTTGCTATAGCACTTAGCGGCTAACAACACTAGGTTGACAATATACATTTCTTGGCTGTTGCTTTTACAGTTGCTTCCACCTTGCATACCATGTTCCGCATTTGGATAGATTGAACTAGAATCGCTGTTCTGATGGTAGGGAGAAAGTGATCACGGAACTCTTGGATAACCGAATCCACTGAGTACATGTTTGCTTTGGTGTTTAGTAGCAAAATCAACTGTCATATTAATCTGGAAGTTTAGGATGCAATCATGCCAGGCATTTTAGAAGTAAACACATGATGATGCAACATCAAGTTTATGCTAACCTCAAACATTACTTAAAAAAAATGAATGTAAAATTATCAATGTATGACATTAATATGTAGAATTGGATCCTACTCCCTCCATTCACAAATATAAGATCTTCTAACTTTTTTCTGAATCAGATGTATATGGACACGTTTTAGTGTGTTTGTTCATTCATTTTGGTCCGAATGTAGTCCATATTGAAATATCCAAAACATATTATACTCCATCCGTTCCTAAATATAAGTCTTTCTAGAGATTCTAATAGAGACTACATAAGGATGTATATAGATATATTTTTAAGTGTAGATTCACTCATTTTGCTCCGTATGTAGTCCCTTTTGGAATCTCTAGAAAGACTTATATTTAGGAACGGAGGGAGTATTAAATATAGCTTAAGTTTAGTGGCAGACTATAGCTTAGGATTCACCGAATCACTTGCTAACCTTGTCTTGCTAATGGAGTCAACTGAATTTGAAGAAACCAAGTCTCAGATGAAACAACTCAAAAGCTCTGGAGCACAGCATAATTCTTAGCCAAACGAGGTCACAACTATATTCACTTGCATCAGTATCTTCCGTTCATTTATATAGAATGCTGAATTATGGATTGTTAGGATGGCTTTGGGGAAATTGCAATTATTTTGTATTTGTATTCTTTTGCTGCAACAAATTAGTTATATGTCATTTTGATACTACAGGCCTTCCGCATCTTCGGAAAAACACATAACCCAACAGGAATGGAAAGTGACCAAATTTATGGCTTCACTCTTCCTCTCTGAATTTTAGACTTGGGCTTTGTATCAGTTGTTTGCTTTAAATGATAATTATATTTCAGTAATTCGCTTTATTTCAGCAATTATATTTCAGCTATTCCTTTTTTGTTTTAATAGCTTCAAGCGGAAGGTGCAAACAAGACGCCAGGATTAAATCAGGCAGCCAATTATCGTCAATGTCTAGACATCCTGCATCGTAATATTACGATCATGAAAAAAAAACACTAGCTATCTGATGCACTAGTTTATTAATAGTATGATATCTCCAATGAACTTGTAGTAGCATGTGATGTTGTATCTTGGTTAATAACTGCCAAAACTTACTGTGGGTGCGAAATGTGAAGACTTCTGTTATGTGGTTTATCATGGTAAATCTTTTTTCCTGATGATTGTGATGTTACCGGTAATTTTAACAGTGACTATCTGATTTCCTTTAAGCTTCCCGTGAAACTGTATGGGGTAAGACAGTGGGGGTGCTAAATTTCATGTTGTGACATTTTGGCTTCCTTGACCTTCTGGTTTTCCCAAAAATCCTTAACGAACTGGCTTTCTAAAGTCTCTTGTATAATTATTGATATCCAAACAACCACTAAGAGTGATAGGATCATTGGTTCCCATCAGATTGACTGACGAGGCTAACAGGAACAAGCTAACTCCTATTATCACTCCATTGCTAATCTCCGCCGGGAACAATATCAATAACAGGCTAACAGGAACAATATCAATAACTTGAACAGCTCAACAACCTCCGCCGGGACAAGCAGGAAATAGATCGTTTGCTTTGTAAAGCAAGGAAGAACAATTTGGCCTTCCATACCAGAAGTAGCAAGAAGAAAGGCACTACCAGCAAATTAGCAAGGCAGATTCGAATTTTCCGGCAGGAGAGCGGCGTTTCGGTGCCCGGGTGCATCTGCACCCGGTCAAAAAAAATCATAAAAAATTTAGAAAAATTCAAAAATTCCAAAAAATATTTGGATGGTAGACAATTTGATGCGTAAGGTATGCTCCAATTTTCAAAACATTTGGACTTCTGTGCAGCTCTCATTTGTCTTTTTGCTGAGAGCTGCACAGAAGTCCAAATGTTTTGAAAATTGGAGCTTACCTTACGCATCAAATTGTCTACCACCAAAAAAAAAATTAGAATTTTTTGAATTTTTCTAGTATTTATTTTGATTTTTTTCGTGAGCGCAGGTGCAGATGAGCTCGAAGAACAATTTGGCCTTCCATACCAGAAGTAGCAAGAAGAAAGGCACTACCAACAAATTAGCAAGGCAGATTCGAATTTTCCGGCAGGCCGCAACTAATAAAAATCAAACACACCACTGTTGAAAAGACGAGATATACATAATCTCTGAAGCTCTAAAAACTAAAACGAACTCCCAAAAAGATCAGATCCAAGTCATTAGGAAGCAAATTAAGCACATTACCTACTACCAGCGTAAAAAAAAATCATATTATCAGTAGCAGAGAATGGCACACACAAAGCAATGAAGATTGTTATTACTGTCTGTGTTCCATGCAAGATATAATTAACTTCAGAAATCTAAACTACAAAACACATTATCAACAAGCAGACGATATAGGAAATTTGAAACTGTGATACCATGCATTCCATATAAAATACTTCATCCGCTCGGAATAAGTGACGTGGTTTTAGTTCAAATTTGGGTTCCAAGAAGGTGAGTAACCTACCAGCACAGCTAAACAGAGAGCTGACAGGTTGTGATAAACAATTTGAATTACACAATGCAGTAAGATGAGCATACACAGTGGAGGGCTGGAGGCACAGTTATATCAAAAGAAATGGCGTACCTTAACAGCAGCCTTTTCTCACATGATTTCCATTACATTATTCATGCAAATCTCCCTGACCCAAACAAACAATGAGAACTTGTCACTCGACCATTTACATCCCTGGTCTCAGGAACAGGTGGCTTTACCACTGAGTTATTAATTTCTCATCAGTATTAGTTAAAGGGGGTGGATGGACCAGCCATGTTCATTTTGGCATCTACAGTTCATTTGACAAAACGAACATAGATTTCCTCAGAGGCACCAGGCCACTTATAATCCCCATCTCAGAACATAGCATCAAGGGACACAATCATTGAACACAAGTCAGGCTATAATACACTTTCAATAGCATAGCTTAAGGCACAAATTTTCGCTAGAATACGCATGAATGTGCGTATCATATATTAAAGAAGAATGGGTAAAGAAGCCGAGTCCACCAGAGGTGTTTACAACTCTCACACCTCACCCACCTCTTAAGGCACAATATCTCATATATCCTGCCACAAAGACATCTTGGCACTTGCCAAGCAAAATACACCACTGCAAATCACAATCATAGACATGTCCACTAAAGCCATGATAATGAAGTGTTACATGCAGGACAGTCATATATTGTTTCTGCAGTGTTTATGTTCACTTGGTTGAAGCAGCAGTACGAGTAGGTGGAGCAGCAGGAGAATCCAAGACATGCTTGCTGCAGGAAAAAAAGAAGCAAAGTGCTGATATATTATTACTGAAATAAAGTGAATTAACTAACTACTGAAAACAAATATTCTTACTGCAATACTGAAGTGCAAAAAACCAAATACAAAAAAAATCCTGCTACACCACAGCCCCACTAACACTTTTTCAGTATCACTAGATAACGGAATGACAGATATACAAGTAAATATTATTGTGACCGCGTTTAACTATTAGTCGTGCTGTGCAACAAAGCTTTTGAGTAATTTAGAATTTGTTCATTCAGATTCAATTGACTCCGTAAGCAAGACAACGGTAGCAAGTGAATCAGTGAATTGACTAATTAAAAATCTACTTAAAATATAAATCAACTTATAATCCAGTCTGATTTGTGTTGGAGTTGCCCTAATAAGTAATAACACAATGACTATTGCAACCACTAATTCAAAACTTCCAAAATCACCCTGAACTAACCCATCAACATTGTGTCCCTATAAACCATAAACCATATACAGCCTGTGACGAATCAAAATCCAAAATAAGAATGTTGTGCCTTTTGACAAAAAAATGTGTAAACATGATTACATGAATGCTCCCACAAGGTGCTAGACTCTCCAAGATGTAACTGATGTTAGGCAAGCATAGCAGTCAATTTCCACACTTTTGTGCCTCTTCATTTATCATGGTCTCCAATTAGACGACAGACACATCTACATTCCCTGCCAACGATAGTACATCCACCAGTACTCCATAGAACGAATAAGTAAATTAAAAACCAATAACAAAGTTACAGCCTTTGAGCTCTGGTGTCATGCAGTTGAGATAAAATTATATGCAAAGAGCACTAGAAAACAGAAATGGCAAGCTTAATCCACCCTCACGCCACTCATCGAACCACATGGTGACGACCATTTCATTCCCAGATCAAACTGTGCCTCATGCAACTAGCATTTGGCACACAAAAAGGCCATTTGTATACCCCCTCCAATCCCATAATTCACATGTAAGTGAGCCAATACAGGATCCATTTCTGACATGGACCTAGGAGGAAGCTAATCGTTCTGCAAAACATGTGTGCAGAAAACCATGAGGCATAAAATCGTGCAGTGAAGGCAGCGTGCGGGATTTCTTAATTCTCACCCAAGAGGTTCCCACCATGTCAACTACACGCCCTACTCAACCAAACCCTTCACTGCAGTCAAACAGAGACCAAGAATTAGTTAGTATGTGTTGGACTCAACCATCATCAGCAAAAACAATATGAAATAATGAGTGCATAAAAACTTACCACATCATAAGTATCGCACTACAAACTCATGGACTGAATATAATCTTCACAGCTCAAGCAACACCAAATTACTAAGCTGACAGCTCCATATAACACAAAGGTACAAAACTAGCAGGCGTGGAACATATATTGTGGTCGAAATACCAGTGGGAAATATCATGCAACGTGTCAATATTGGCTCCAGCACCCCCATTTCATCCTCACATTGATCATATTCTCCATTTCTTACCTCTTAGATGGTACTGAGTTGATGCTATCTTCATAGAACAGCAAGTGCTTTCTGTTATCATCAAGAGGGAATTGCAAATAAATACATGTCCCTCACAAATAAAGTGTCTGTAAAGGTCTGGTTTTATGTGTTTTAGAAAGTAAAAGTACAGACCATATATGATAGAGGCTAAGGTGTCCCGATGTTTCGATGAGATGGTGGCTATCGTTTTCTGTGGGAGTCGACCTTGACGATCCGACTACGAACGTGCGAGACGTCGCGCCTTAGCAATCGCTAAACCAACTTCCGAGGGTTATTGACCACGCCGGAGCACGATCAACCTGACCACGAGGGTCTGTTTCCTGCGAGCAAACGAAGAACAAGCAAGAAACTGAGATTGCAATCGGGATATTGCGAATATAAGATGAAAACTTTATTGATCAAGGTGGGGTTCTGTGACGTCTTGGTCTGGTCGTTGGACACAAACGAAGTACGCGAAGTTGCAGCTATGGCGAACTTTTAATCTAAACAAAACCCAAGGAAAAGCTACTAGATGGATCTACTTATATAGGAGCAAGGGGTGGCGGCCAAGGAGGTGGGAGGACGTCCCAAGGCAGCCTAAAACTAACCCTAGGTCGTACAAGGCTCATGGGCCCAAGTGGAGATGATGCAACACCTTTGGGCTTGTAGTTTGACTCGGATTCTGCTGCAACGTCAGATTGTTACGTCCGTAACTCAACGCTCCGGACGAATTTGAAGGTGAATCCAATTGCGTTGGAAAGAGCACGAAATCTAGTTTCCAACAAAAAAAGAATCACCCAATTCGGAGTCCGTATGAAAAAGTTGTTGGCGTTTTGAGTCAGGTATGTCTGTGCAGTCCGAATCTGAATCCAGAACGTGAGAGACTTGGACTCTATCTTCTCTTGCCCCAAAAGTGACGTGAGAGGACTTTTTGAACACAACCTAAACTTCTCATTTTCCCTTATCTTCATATGTGGATTGTACAAATGTCCCATACACCTGCAATTAGACAAACACAAAAGTGTGTGAAGTATTTTTGTTCTGGATAACATAAATAGATTATTGAATAGTTTGCATTAGAAATCACCTGAAAAATATGCATGTATGCAATATTTTTGATCGTATCCAAGGTAGTCATGTCCTCATCGCGCCTTAGCAATCGCTAAATCAATCTCCTGAGGTTACTGACGATGCCGGAAGCACGGTCAGCCTGACCACGAAGGTCTATTCCTGCAAGCAATCGAAGAACGAGCAAGAATATGATAAAGCAATCTGAATATTGCAAATATATATGAGGTATTGATAATGGTGGGGATCCGTAAGCGGTCTTGGTTTGGTCGTTGGACAGCGGAAGAGATAATGATGCAGCGGTGGCGTGACTAATGTGAACAGAACTCGAAACTCTAAACAAACTAGACACTAAGACCAGCAACTCGACACGACGATGCAACCAATAATTCAACTATGCAAGCAATGAAAAGAAAATTGCAAAGGCTCAGACTAGCTTGGACCAAGGATGAATAGATCTAACTTTTTTTTGTGGCTTTTTCTTGGACAATAGGTAAGAAAATAAATCTAATCTAGGAAAACTGGAAATTCTCACCGAGCAACCTAAAAACTGATACCACTTGATAGAGGCTAAGGTGTCCCGATGTTTCGATGAGATGGTGGCTATCGTTTTCTGTGGGAGTCGACCTTGACGATCCGACTACGAACGTGCGAGACGTCGCGCCTTAACAATCGCTAAACCAACTTCCGAGGGTTATTGACCACGCCGGAGCACGATCAACCTGACCACGAGGGTCTATTTCCTGCGAGCAAACGAAGAACAAGTAAGAAACTGAGATTGCAATCGGGATATTGCGAATATAAGATAAAAGCTTTATTGATCAAGGTGGGGTTCTGTGACGTCTTGGTCTGGTCGTTGGACACAAATGAAGTACGCGAAGTTGCAGCTATGGCGAACTTTTAATCTAAACAAAACCCAAGGAAAAAGCTACTAGATGGATCTACTTATATAGGAGCAAGGGGTGGCGTCCCAAGGCAGCCTAAAACTAACCCTAGGTCGTACAAGGCTCATGGGCCCAAGTGGAGATGATGCAACACCTTTGGGCTTGTAGTTTGACTCGGATTCTGCTGCAACGTCAGATTGTTTCGCCCGTAACTCAACGCTCCGGACAAATTTGAAGGTGAATCCAATTGGGTTGGAAAGAGCACGAAATCTAGTTTCCAACAAAAAAAGAATCACCCAATTCGGAGTCCGTATGAAAAAGTTGTTGGCGTTTTGAGTCAGGTATGTCTGTGCAGTCCGAATCTGAATCCAGAACGTGAGAGACTTGGACTCTATCTTCTCTTGCCCTAAAAGTGACGTGAGAGGACTTTTTGAACACAACCTAAACTTCTCCTTTTCCCTTATCTTCATATGTGGATTATACAAATGTCCCATACACCTGCAATTAGACAAAACACAAAAGTGTGTGAAGTATTTTTGTTCTGGATAACATAAATAGATTATTGAATAGTTTGCATTAAAAATCACCTGAAAAATATGCATGTATGCAATATTTTTGGTCGTATCCAAGGTAGTCATGTCCTCATCAATATATGATAAAATGGTAGTAACAGTATATAACCAAACAATTGTAATCCACATCCACCCACCTAAATATAATAAACAATGAAACAAGAAGAGAATATGTGAATGCTAGCACCTGACGTCACTACTAACTGGAACAGCATACCATCTAAACATAGTTGAATTGGATATAGAATAGAAAAATTAAATCTTGTTACCACAGATACCAGGTCATATTAGGTGCATTTATAACTCAGGAATGTGATAAAATTCTTAATGTCATTGGTATAATTCTAAAAGCAATGAAGATCGAACGAACGAGCTTGTCTCAAACAAACATTACACAACTTGAAATGCAGAGTAGCTGCCAGCCTGCCACAGGACATCGCATTGCACTATTACATGAATAGAAACAGCTTTCAATTCTATAGCAAGTTCTATGGCAGGAACACTTTTTTTTCAATCTACAAGCTGTGTAGATAATGAAGGACTGGGATCAAGCACCTGTTCTGATGTCTTTGAAGCTTTAGCATGCTACAATCATTGCTTCCCATAAGATTGACTGACGAAACTTACAAGAACAAACCAAGTCCTCTTAGCACTCCATTTCAACCACAATAATATCAATAACTTGGAATGGCTCGATGACCTCCAGACGGGACAAGCAGGAAATAGATCGTTTGTAAAGCAAGGAAGAACAATTTGGCATTTCATACCAGAAGTAGCAAGAAGAAAAGCACTACCAGCAAAGTAGCAAGGCAGGCAGCAACTAATAAAAATCAAACACACTATTGATGAAAAGATGAGAGATACATAATCTCTGAAGCTATACCAGCTAAAACGAACTCCTGAGAAGATCAGATCCAAGTCATTAGGAAGCATATTACCTACTACCAGCGTAAAAAAATCATATTACCGGCAGCAGAGAATGGCACACAGAAAACAATGAAGATTGTTGTCAGTGTCTGTGTTCCATGCAAGGTATAATCGACTTCAGATATCTAAATTAAAAAAGGCGTTATTAACAAGCAGAAGATATGGGAAATCTGAAACCGCAATACCATGTATTCCATATAAAATATAATGTTAAGCAGGTGAGTAACTTACTAGTACAACTAAAAGACAGCTGACACGTTGTAATATACAATTTGACATGTGTAAGCCCTTCCAAGGTTCCACGTCTATTAAATTATTAAACCATTATCAACATTAGCGAAATGCAGATAGAGCATACACAGTAGACGCACAGTTATATCAAAAGAAATGGCATACCTTGACAGCAATCTTGATTCTCACCTGATTTCCATTACATTATTCATGGAAACCTCCCTGACTTAAACAGACAGTGAGGACTTGCCACTTGACCATCCACAGCCCTAGTCTCAGGAACAAATGGCTTCATAACTGAGTTACTTATTTCATTTCAGTACTAATTGAAGGGGATGGATGGATCAGGAATGTTCATTTTAGCATCTAGAGTTCATTTCAGTCCACCAAACGACAAAACTGGAACATAAAACACTAAATTTCCTCAGAGGAAGCACCAGGCAAATTACAATCCCTATCTCAGGACATAACATCAAGTAACAAGATCATTGAACACACATTTCAATAGCATAGCTTAAGGTATAGTATCTCATATATCCTGCCAGTTACCACATACTAAGACGTCTTGGCACTTACTACCAACCAAAATACACCACTGCAAATCACAATCATAGACATGTCCACTAAAGCCATGATAATACTAGTGCAGTAGTACTAATTAACCATTACATCAGATAACTCTTTTTTTCCTACTCCTAGTATTAAATGCAGGACAATCATCTGTTATTTCTTCAGTTTTGATGTTCACTTGTGATGAAGCAGTAGGACCAGAAGCAGCCGCAGCCGTAGGAGAATCCAAGACATGCTTGCTGCAGGGAAAAAAAGGCGAACTGCTGATATATTATTACTTAAATAAAGTGAACTAGTGAATTAATGAAAACAAGTGTTCTTACTGAAATAAAGTGCAAAAAAACAAATACAAAAAAATCCTACTGCTCCACAGCCCCACTAACTCTATTTCAGTATTACTAGATAATGGAATGGTAGATATACAAGTAAACATTATTGTGACCACGTTTAACTATTAGTCGTGCTGTGCAACAAAGCTTTTGAGTAATTTAGAATTTGTTCGTTCAGATTCAATTGACTCCGTAAGCAAGACAAGGATAGCAAGTGAATCAGTGAATTGACTCAATAAAAATCTACTTTAAATATGAATGCAGAACATTGTATACAGGGTGGAAACAACTCACAGCGGCTAAAAATAAGTTGTTTCTTTTGTGTTATTATATCAAATTGCAGATGTTGCTATCTAAAGTAACAACAACTGGTTCTCGTTCTTAGCCTAGTTGTCATTAGTTTTATAACAAAATTCAAATTCAGCCATGTTGGCAACACAGAGAAAGCAACAAATTAAGTGCAAAAATGAAAAGTGTGCCCACAAATAAATATGGAAGATGCAAGTAGTCAAGTACCAGGCGGGATCAATGAACTTCGGAAGTTCGGAGGGAAGAAAGGACTGGAGATAACTGGACGCTCCCAAGACCATCTGGGAGTCTTTTCCATGGATATCGTTCTCTTCAATATATGGAACTACTGAGAGCACTTTGCGTCTAATCATGTCGATGGAAACCACTGAAACCTTCACAAAGTTATGCGACACTGGCTGAGACAACAGAAAGTGTACCACATTAGGCTCATCCATACTTACATGAGGAAATGTCAGAGCTTCGCGTGGCAGAGATTTGTTGAGATCCCACAGTTCAGCAGATGTGAGGAGAAAGACCAGATCCCACTTCATGCCACTACAGCCTGTTTTCCTTAGAACATGGTAAGCAATAGTAAAACCAGTTTTAGGGCTCAGTGGGCGACAAGGTAACCATCCTTGCGATCAACATCAACAAACGCTAGCTCATGGGCGCCAAAGTAGCCTTTCGTCAAGCACACGCTGCACTTTCTGTCAAGTACACGGCGTTGCCTTAGGCGGCGGTTATGTATGGGCAACCTCAGGTACGAAATCTTGGGCCTTTCTTCAAATACCTCGCAGAATAAGACACCTCCTATACCATAGTTAACCCAGCATAAGTATTCGTTGAAGGGGATGACTCTATGGGTACTCCAAGCTTTCAAGTCACAGATTTCATCCGCTTCGTAGAGGATAGGAAGCCCCTCCTCAATCTCCCATGTATGATCGGTATTTGACTTGGATCGGAGCACACACAGATCCGCTTCCATCTTATCAGCCTTCACCAAGGGCCTGCGTAGGACGAGCTGCGCTATGGCAAAATCTTCATCACGGGACAATACGCCAACGGTGTCATCCCCAAACAGTCGTCGCATAGCTATCTCTGTCCCGTCCTCGTCATGCCATATCGTGGTGCAGAAAGGAATTCGCTCTAGTGCAAAGGGCGAGCTGTCAAGCGGGTCATACCGACTTCTGCAGATGAAGAAGTGCTCCACAAAGCCGAGCTTCCCCGGCTCAGGGGTGAACCTGAGTAGAAGAACACCACGGTGCGCTGCCACGGGAATGCACCCGGGGCCTGCCTTAGGGCCGCACTTCCATTTGAGGTACATGCGGGAGGTTACCGGAGGCTTGGCGATGCGGAAGGCGATGGAGAACATGTCGTCCGGTGAGAAGTCGCCTTCAATCGTGAAGGGGGCGGCGTCCTCGTCCAGGAAGGACTCGGCGTCATCCCTGCGGAAGACGAAACGATCGAGCATCATCCAGTTCGGGTCGGCGGCGGCCATGGGAGTGGATCGGCGGGACGGATTCTCCTAGGGTTTTAGTGGTGGATGTGACTGCGGGGAAAGGGGATTTGCGGAGTAGTAAGATCGAGGGAAGGAGTTCTCTTTTTATTTTTGATTGAGGGAAGGTCGAGAGAGGAGTCCAGAGCCTCTGGCAGATTTTTTTGTTTTTTGCGAGAGAAAAAAGGTTTTATTCCAGGGTAATAAGGTTGAGGCAAAATATCCTCTATACATAACGGACCACTATGTAGCCATACAGCAGTATAATTCTCCGTGCGACTATAAAAAGTCAACAGATCTGCGACCCTATTTTGCTTATGCTTAATTTTCATAAGAATAAACTCTCTATTCATCATAAGATGCTTAATTTCAGCTACCAAATGCCCGTAAGCTGATTGAGATAGGGCTTCGTCCGTCAAAGCCGACAATGCTTCCGAAGAATCTGATTGAACGACAATAAGCTCATTACTATGTTGTCCCGCCAACGCCATTCCTTGCATCAATGCATGAAGTTCCGCCTCTAAAGCATCATGTTAATTAAATAAACACCGGTATGCAGCAAAGATCATACTCCTATCATGTCTTCTGAGAATCATACCAGCCGCCGCTGAGCCATCAGACATGGAAAACGCCCCATCAACAGAGGGTGACCCGGTTCACTAATGGTGGAGACCACAGCATAGCAACTGTAACTTTGTTAACACATATATCCGGACCTTCATACAGTACTGGCATCTTCCCCTTAATTATATCCTATGTGTTGTACCTCCGTGATAGATCAAGTCATAGCATGTACTCCCTTCGTTCCATATTAGTCGTCGAAGGAATGGATGTATCCAGACATATTTCAGTGCTAGATACATCAAACATATTTCAATGCTAGATACATCCCTTTGTGCGACAACTAATATAAAACGGAGGGAGTAAGGCCCCGTACGGCAATGTGCCGGGTCCTTAAAATCCGCGGATCTGCGGAGCATCGTTTTGCTCGCTTCAAGACTTTTCACTACAGCTCCGTCCGCTCTTGAAGCGGAGCAGCGGAGGAGCGGATGGATACAGAACGGGGCCTAACTCTCTTAGATAATCAGCTGAAACATCCACAGAAGGGGTCTCTTTACCATGCACAGGGTCACACCTCATGGACCAAATTCTCCAAATAAGCACATGTTGGGGATCGTAGCAGAAATTAAAAAAAATCTACGCATCACCAAGATCAATCTATGGAGTATTCTAGCAACGAGGGGAATAGGAGTGCATCTACATACCCTTATAGATCGCAAGCGGAAGCGTTCAAGAGAACGGAGATGATGGAGTCGTACTCGCCGTGATCCAAATCATCGATGACCAAGTGCCGAACGGACAACACCTCCGCGTTCAACACACGTACGGTCAGGAAGACGTCTCCTCCTTCTTGATCCAGCAAGGGGGAAGGAGAGGTTGATGAAGATCCAGCAGCACGACGGCGTGGTGGTGGATGCAGCAGGGTCTCGGCAGGGCTTCGCCAAGCACCAACGAGCGGGAGAGGTGTTACAGGAGGGAGAGGGAGGTGCCAGAGGCTAGGGTGCGCAGCCCTCCCTCCCCCCTCTTTATATAGGGGCCCTGGGGGACGCCGGCCCCTCTAGATCCCATCTAGAAGGGGGGGGCGGCGGCCAAAGGGGGTGGCTTGCTCCCCAAGGCAAGTGGGGCGCCCCCACCCCTAGGGTTCCCAAACCCTAGGCGCAGGGGAGGCCCAAGGGGGGGGCGCACCAGCCCACCAGGGGCTGGTTCCCCTCCCACTTCAGCCCATGGGGCCCTCTGGGATAGGTGGCCCCACCCGGTGGACCCCCGGGACCCTTCCGGTGGTCCCGGTACAATACCGGTAACCCCCGAAACCTTCCCGATGGCCGAAACTGGACTTCCTATATATAAATCTTTACCTCCGGACCATTCCGGAACTCCTCGTGACGTCCGGGATCTCATCTGGGACTCCGAACAACTTTCGGGTTACTGCATACTAATATCTCTACAACCCTAGCGTCACCGAACCTTAAGTGTGTAGACCCTACGGGTTCGGGAGACATGTAGACATGACTGAGACGCCTCTCCGGTCAATAACCAACAGCGGATCTGGATACCCATGTTGGATCCCACATGCTCCTCGATGATCTCATCGGATGAACCACGATGTCGAGGACTTAATCAATCCCGTATTCAATTCCCTTTGTCAATCGGTACGTTACTTGCCCGAGACTCGATCGTCGGTATCCCAATACCTTGTTCAATCTCGTTACCGGCAAGTCACTTTACTCGTACCGTAATGCATGATCCTGTGACCAACCCCTTGGTCACATTGAGCTCATTATGATGATGCATTACCGAGTGGGCCCAAGAGATACCTCTCCGTCATACGGAGTGACAAATCCCAGTCTCGATTCGTGCCAACCCAACAGACACTTTCGGAGATACCCGTAGTGCACCTTTATAGCCACCCAGTTACGTTGTGACGTTTGATACACCCAAAGCACTCCTACGGTATCCGGGAGTTGCACAATCTCATGGTCTAAGGAAATGATACTTGACATTAGAAAAGCTCTAGCAAACGAACTACATGATCTTTGTGCTATGCTTAGGTTTGGGTCTTGTCCATCACATCATTCTCCTAATGATGTGATCCCGTTATCAATGACATCCCCATGTCCATAGCCAGGAAACGATGACTATCTGTTGATCAACGAGCTAGTCAACTAGAGGCTCACTAGGGACACATTGTGGTCTATGTATTCACACATGTATTACGATTTCCGGATAGTACAATTATAGCATGAATAATAGACAATTATCATGAACAAGGAAATATAATAATCATTTTATTATTGCCTCTAGGGCATATTTCCAACAGTCTCCCACTTGCACTAGAGTCAATAGTCAAGTTACATTGTGATGAATCGAACACCCATGGAATTCTGGTGTTGATCATGTTTTGCTCTAGGGAGAGGTTTAGTCAACGGAACTGCTACATTCAAGTCCGTATGTACTTTACAAATTTCTATGTCTCCATTTTGAACACTTTCACGAATGGAGTTGAAGCGACGCTTGATATGCCTGGTCTTCCTGTGAAACCTGGGCTCCTTCGCAAGGGCAATAGCTCCAGTGTTTTCACAGAAGAGAGTCATCGGGTCCGACGCATTGGGTATGACTCCTAGGTCGGTAATGAACTCCTTCACCCAGACTGCTTCTTGTGCTGCCTCCGAGGCTGCCATATACTCTGCTTCACATGTAGATCCCGCCACGACGCTTTGCTTGCAACTGCACCAGCTTACTGCTCCACCATTCAAAATATACACGTATCCGGTTTGTGACTTAGAGTCATCTAGATCTATGTCGAAGCTAGCGTCGACGTAACCCTTTACGACGAGCTCTTCGGCACCTCCATAAACGAGAAACATATCTTTGGTCCTTTTCAGGTACTTTAGGATGTTTTTGACCGCTGTCCAGTGTTCCTTGCCGGGATTACTTTGGTACCTACCTACCAAACTTACGGCAAGGTTTACATCGGGTCTGGTACACAGCATGGCATACATAATAGACCCTATGGCTGAGGCATAGGGGATGACACTCATCTCTTCTATATCTTCTGCCGTGGTCGGGCATTGAGCCGTGCTCAATCGCACACCTTGCAATACAGGCAAGAACCCCTTCTTGGACTGTTCCATATTGAACTTCTTCAATATCTTGTTAAGGTACGTACTTTGTGAAAGACCGATGAGGCGTCTCGATCTATCTCTATAGATCTTGATGCCTAATATATAAGCAGCTTCTCCAAGGTCCTTCATTGAAAAACACTTGTTCAAATAGGCCTTTATACTTTCCAAGAATTATATATCATTTCCCATCAACAGTATGTCATCCACATATAATATGAGAAATTCTACAGAGCTCCCACTCACTTTCTTGTAAACGCAGGCTTCTCCATAAGTCTGCATAAACCCAAACGCTTTGATCATCTCATCAAAGCGAATGTTCCAACTCCGAGATGCTTGCACCAGCCCATAGATTGAGCGCTGGAGCTTGCACACCTTGTTAGCATTCTTAGGATCGACAAAACCTTCCGGCTGCATCATATACAATTCTTCCTTAAGAAAGCCGTTAAGGAATGCCGTTTTGACATCCATTTGCCATATCTCATAATCATAGAATGCGGCAATTGCTAACATGATTCGGACGGACTTCAGCTTCGCTACGGGTGAGAAAGTCTCATCGTAGTCAACCTCGTGAACTTGTCGATAACCCTTAGCGACAAGTCGAGCCTTATAGATGGTCACATTACCATCCGCGTCTGTCTTTTTCTTAAAGATCCATTTATTTTCTATGGCTCGCCGATCATCGGGCAAGTCAGTCAAAGTCCATACTTCATTTTCATACATGGATTCTATCTCGGATTTCATGGCTTCTAGCCATTTGTTGGAATCTGGGCCCGCCATCGCTTCTTCATAATTCGAAGGTTCACCGTTGTCTAACAACATGATTTCCAGGACAGGGTTGCCGTACCACTCTGGTGCGGAACGTGTCCTTGTGGACCTACGAAGTTCAGTAGGAGCTTGATCTGAAGTATCTTGATCATCATCATTAACCTCCTCTCTAATCGGTGCAGGCACCACAGGAACATTTTCTTGAGCTGCGCTACTCTCCGTTTCAAGAGGCAGTACTTCATCAAGCTCTACTTTCCTCCCACTTACTTCTTTCGAGAGAAACTCTTTCTCTAGAAAGGATCCATTCCTGGCAACAAAGATCTTGCCTTCGGATCTGAGGTAGAAGGTATACCCAATGGTTTCCTTAGGGTATCCTATGAAGACGCATTTTTCCAACTTGGGTTCGAGCTTTTCATGTTGAAGTTTCTTGACATAAGCATCGCATCCCCAAACTTTCAGAAACGACAGCTTAGGTTTCTTCCCAAACCATAATTCATACGGTGTCGTCTCAACGGATTTCGCCGGAGCCCTATTTAAAGTGAATGCGGCAGTCTCTAAAGCATAGCCCCAAAATGAGAGCGGTAGATCGGTAAGATACATCATAGATCTCACCATATCCAATAGAGTGCGATTACGACGTTCGGACACACCGTTACGCTGAGGTGTTCCAGGCGGCGTGAGTTGTGAAACGATTCCACATTTCCTTAAGTGTGTGCCAAATTCGTGACTTAAATATTCTCCCCACGATCTGATTGTAAGAACTTTATTTTTCTGTCACGTTGATTCTCAACCTCACTCTGAAATTCCTTGAACTTTTCAAAGGTCTCAGACTTATGTTTCATTAAGTAGACATACCCATATCTACTCAAGTCATCAGTGAGGGTGAGAACATAACGATAGCCACCGCGAGCCTCAACGCTCATTGGACCGCACACATCAGTATGTATAATTTCCAATAAGTTGGTTGCTCGCTCGGAGTCTTGGTCATTTTACCCATGAGGCATGGTTCGCATGTGTCAAATGATTCGTAATCAAGAGACTCTAAAAGTCCATCTGCATGGAGCTTCTTCATGCGTTTGACACCTATGTGACCAAGGCGGTAGTGTCACAAGTATGTGGGACTATCATTATCAACCTTACATCTTTTGGTATTCACACTATGAACATGTGTAACATTACACTCGAGATTCATCAAGAATAAACCATTCACCAGCGGGGCATGACCATAAAACATATCTCTCATATAAATAGAACAACCATTATTCTCGGATTTAAATGAGTAGCCATCTCGAATTAAACGAGATCCTGATACAATGTTCATGCTCAAAGCTGGACTAAATAACAATTATTGAGGTTTAAAACTAATCCCGTAGGTAAATGTAGAGGTAGCGTGCCGACGGCGATCACATCGACCTTGGAACCATTCCCGACGCGCATCGTCACCTCGTCCTTCGCCAGTCTCCGTTTATTCCACAGCTCCTGCTTTGAGTTACAAATATGAGCAACCGCACCTGTATCAAATACCCAGGAGCTACTACGAGTGCTGGTAAGGTACACATCAATAACATGTATATCACATATACCTTTGGTGTTGCCGGCCTTCTTGTCCGCTAAGTATTTGGGGCAGTTCCGCTTGCAGTGACCACTTCCCTTGCAATAAAAGCACTCAGTTTCAGGCTTGGGTCCATTCTTTGACTTCTTCCTGGCAACTGATTTACCGGGCGCGGCAACTTCCTTGCCGTCCTTCTTGAAGTTCTTCTTACCCTTGCCTTTCTTGAACTTAGTGGTTTTATTCACCATCAACACTTGATGTTCCTTTTTGATCTCCACCTCCGCTGATTTCAGCATTGAATATACCTCGGGAATGGTCTTTTCCATCCCCTGCATATTGAAGTTCATCACAAAGCTCTTGTAGCTTGGTGGAAGCGACTGAAGGATTCTGTCAATGACCGCGTCATCCGGGAGATTAACTCCCAGCTGAGTCAAGCGATTGTGCAACCCAGACATCTTGAGTATGTGTTCACTGAGAGAGCTATTTTCCTCCATCTTACAACTAAAGAACTTTTCGGAGACTTCATATCTCTCGACCCGGGCATGAGCTTGGAAAACCATTTTCAGCTCCTCGAACATCTCATATGCTCCGTGTTGCTCAAAACGCTTTTGGAGCCCCGGTTCTAAGCTGTAAAGCATGCCGCACTGAACGAGTGAGTAATCATCAGCACGTGACTGATAGGCGTTCATAACGTCTTGGTTTGCTAGGAATGGTGCTTCACCTAGCGGTGCTTCTAGGACATAATCTTTCTTGGCAGCTATGAGGATGATCCTCAGGTTCCGGACCCAGTCCGTATAGTTGCTGCCATCATCTATCAGCTTGGTTTTCTCTAGGAACGCGTTGAAGTTGAGGGCAACATTAGCGTGGGCCATTTGATCTACAAGACATATTGTAAAGATTTTAGACTAAGTTCATGATAATTAAGTTCATCTAATCAAATTATTCAATGAACTCCCACTCAGACAGACGTCCCTCTAGTCATCTAAGTGAAACATGATCCGAGGCAACTAGGACGTGTCCGATCATCACGTGAGATGGACTAGTCAACATCGGTGAACATCTCCATGTTGATCGTATCTTCCATATGACTCATGCTCGACCTTTCGGTCCTCCGTGTTCCGAGGCCATGTCTGTACATGCTAGGCTCGTCAAGTCAACCTAAGTGTATTGCGTGTGTAAATCTAGCTTACACTCGTTGTATTCGAACGTTAGAATCTATCACACCCGATCATCACGTGGTGCTTCGAAACAACGAACCTTCGCAACGGTGCACAGTTAGGGGGAACACTTTCTTGAAATTAATTCGAGGGATCATCTTATTTAAGATACCGTCGTTCTAAGCAAATAAGATGTAAAACATGATAAACATCACATGCAATCAAATAGTGACATGATATGGCCAATATCATTTCGCTCCTTTGATCTCCATCTTCGGGGCGCCATGATCATCGTCGTCACCGGCATGACACCATGATCTCCATCATCATGATCTCCATCATCGTGTCTTCATGAAGTTGTCACGTCAACTATTACTTCTACTACTATGGCTAACGCTTTAGCAATAAAGTAAAGTAATTACATGACGTTTATGTTGACACGCAGGTCATAAATAAATTAAGACAACTCCTATGGCTCCTGCCGGTTGTCATACTCATCGACATGCAAGTCGTGATTCCTATTACAAGAACATGATCATCTCATACATCACATATATCATTCATCACAACTTTTGGCCATATCACATCACAAAGCACTTGCTGCAAAAACAAGTTAGACGTCCTCTAATTGTTGTTGCAAGTTATTACGTGGCTGCTATAGGTTTCTAGCAAGAACGTTTCTTACCTACGCCAAAACCACAACGTGAATTGCCAATTTCTATTTACCTTTCATAAGGACCCTGTTCATCGAATCCGATCCGACTAAAGTGGGAGAGACAGACACCCGCTAGCCACCTTATGCAACTAGTGCATGTCAGTCGGTGGAACCGGTCTCACGTAAGCGTACGTGTAAGGTTGGTCTGGGCCGCTTCATCCCATAATGCCGCCGAATCAAGATAAGACTAGTAACGGCAAGATAATTGACAATATCAACGCCCACAACTACTTTGTGTTCTACTCGTGCATAGAAACTGCGCATAGACCTAGCTCATGATGCCACTGTTGGGGATCGTAGCAGAAATTAAAAAAAATTCTACGCATCACCAAGATCAATCTATGGGGTATTCTAGCAACGAGGGGAATAGGAGTGCATCTACATACCCTTGTAGATCGCGAGCGGAAGCGTTCAAGAGAACGGGGATGATGGAGTCGTACTCGCCGTGATCCAAATCACCGATGACCAAGTGCCGAACGGACAGCACCTCCGCGTTCAACACACGTACGGTCAGGAAGACGTCTTCTCCTTCTTGATCCAGCAAGGGGGAAGGAGAGGTTGATGAAGATTCAGCAGCACGACGGCGTGGTGGTGGATGCAGCAGGGTCTCGGCAGGGCTTCGCCAAGCACCAACGAGCAGGAGAGGTGTTACGGGAGGGAGAGGGAGGCGCCAGAGGCTAGGGTGCGCAGCCCTCCCTCCCCCCTCTTTATATAGGGGCCCTGGGGGGACGCCGTCCCCTCTAGATCCCATCTAGAAGTGGGGGGGCGGGGTGGCTAAAGGGGGTGGCTTGCCCCCCAAGGCAAGTGGGGCGCCCCCACCCCTAGGGTTCCCAAACCCTAGGCGCAGGGGAGGCCCAAGGGGGGCGCACCAGCCCACCAGGGGCTGGTTCCCCTCCCACTTCAGCCCATGGGGCCCTCCGGGATAGGTGGCCCCATCCGGTGGACCCCCGGGACCCATCCGGTGGTCCCGGTACAATACCGGTAACCCCCGAAACCTTCCCGATGGCCGAAACTGGACTTCCTATATATAAATCTTTACCTACGGACCATTCCGGAACTCCTCGTGACATTCGGGATCTCATCAGGGACTCCGAAGAACTTTCGGGTTACTGCATACTAATATCTCTACAACCCTAGCGTCACCGAACCTTAAGTGTGTAGATCCTACGGGTTCGGGAGACATGCAGACATGACCGAGACGCCCCTCCGGTCAATAACCAACAGCGGGATCTAGATACCCATGTTGGCTCCCACATGCTCCTCGATGATCTCATCGGATGAACCACGATGTCGAGGACTTAATCAATCCCGTATTCAATTCCCTTTGTCAATCGGTACGTTACTTGCCCGAGACTCGATCGTCGGTATCCCAATACCTTGTTCAATCTCGTTACCGGCAAGTCACTTTACTCATACCGTAATGCATGATCATGTGACCAACCCCTTGGTCACATTGAGCTCATTATGATGATGCATTACCGAGTGGGCCCAAGAGATACCTCTCCGTCATACGGAGTGACAAATCCCAGTCTCGATTCGTGCCAACCCAACATACACTTTCGGAGATACCCGTAGTACACCTTTATAGCCACCCAGTTACGTTGTGACGTTTGATACACCCAAAGCACTCCTACGGTATCCGGGAGTTGCACAATCTCATGGTCTAAGGAAATGATACTTGATATTAGAAAAGCTCTAGCAAATGAACTACACGATCTTTGTGCTATGCTTAGGTTTGGGTCTTGTCCATCACATCATTCTCCTAATGATGTGATCACGTTATCAATGACATCCCCATGTCCATAGCCAGGAAACCATGACTATATGTTGATCAACGAGCTAGTCAACTAGAGGCTCACTAGGGACACATTGTGGTCTATGTATTCACACATGTATTACGATTTCCAGATAATACAATTATAGCATGAATAATAGACAATTATCATGAACAAGGAAATATAATAATCATTTTATTATTGCCTCTAGGGCATATTTCCAACAACACAATGACACAGTCACGTACTTCATCACGAGAATTAGCAAGTAAGGGCTCCTTTGATTCAAAGAAAATGCATAGGATTTCTAGAGAATTTGAACCCTTAGGAATTTTTTCTGTGATGCTCGTTTAATTCGTAGGATTGGCATTCTTAAGAATTTTTCCATAGAATCCATTTGTACTACATTTTGAAGGAGAAAGGAAATGCATAGGATTTCTAGAGGATTTGAACCCTTAGGAATTTTTCCTGTAATGCTCGTTTGATTTGTAGGATTGGCATTCTTATGAATTTTTTCATAGGATCCATTTATACTACATTTTGGAGACAAACCTCCATCCACTCAAACCTCTTTATAGAATTCCTTTATTTTTTCTGCGCTATCAAACATTCTTTCAAATCTTGTAGGATACTATGGGACATGCCATCCTACTCCTGCATTTTTTCTATTCCTTCATTTTGACAATCCTGCGAATCAAAAGGCCCTAAGTGTAGCAGCCACTCCCTTTCTTTGCCTCTAGCAGATCATGTATATCCCGTCCAAAGAAATCGGTTTACAGGACATCGCAAAATAATTTTTCACGTTTTTACCGTATAATTTTTGTTTCGCTGGAACAGATCCCGTGTAAATCCATGCAAAATAAGACAGCACACCGTAATCATGAATATAAATTACAATTAGGTCCTCAAAACGCCAATGTCCAGCAACTCCTCTCAATCTTGGCTCTTACTGCACTATTATTTGCACCATCAGTGATATTTTCTGCTTCATTATTTACACTAATATTTTTTCCTTGGCAGCCGCAAATACGCGAGGTGGTTAGAGGAGGAAGATGAGCGGGAGGTTGAAGAAGACGATCTGGCTGTTGATTTTGCATCCGATGGTCCGCAATGGTCGACTGACCCAAAAGTAGTTTTAGTTTTCAGTCGATTGACTGTTAGCCACGCCCTTCCGAAAGAAAAAGTAGTACAGTACGTACTCTACTTTGGTACAATCCAGGTTGCCACGTGATGAACTCCCATGACATCTCTCAGCTCAGCGTCATCTAATTGTTCTGAAGAGCTGCAGCGAGCTGGGCGCCGAGCGCCACCAGCGTGATGGGCTTCTGTATCACGCCATTTATCCCCGAGCGCTGGCACACCTCGCGGACGCGGTCGTCGACGTCGCCGACCGCGAGAGCGGCGAGCACGAGCTGCCAGCCGCCGCTCCCCAGCTCGCCGATCCGGAGGGCCACCTCGAACACGTCCTCCATCGTCGCCGCCGTAGCGTGCTTGTCGAGGTCGAGGAGCACCAGCTGGAAACACGACCCGGCGCTCTCCAGCAGGCGCAGGCAATGGACTCCCGACGGCACCGGCATCACCTGGCACCCGAGCTTCTCGAGGAGCACCCCGGTCACCTGCCGGCTCGTGCCGTCGCTGTCCGCGAGCAGGACCCTCAGGCCGTCGAAGCGAGGGACCGGCACCGGCGGCGACGACGTCCTTCGGCGCGCGCCCGACTGCTGCAGCTGGAACTGGAGGACGACGGTGATGATGCTCCCTCCGTCCGATCCCGACGATCTCATGCTGCCGTTCATCATCTGAAGAAGAAGAAATTCAGCAGCAGCAGATCGAGTCATTCGCCCGGATCATCATCATACATTAACTGATATCTAGGAGTTTAATTTTCTTATTCATCATTTTTGCTGCACTTTTTACCTGCACGATCTTGTTGCACATGCCGAAGCTAAGCCCCCTGTCGGAGGCGGCCGATCGACGTGCAAACTTCGTTTGCATCCCAACCTGAAACTTGACGCGCATGCTGCAACCCGCAGATGGTCGCATCGGGATCCAGTCCCGGCTGTACCTCTCTTCCTCGCCCACATTGCAGCTCTCGACGGAGAACGTGATGCGGCCCGGCGCCGCGCCGTCGCAACGGCGACCTAGCAGGGTGGTCACCATGTGCAGCAGGAGATGGAACACCCTCGTCTCGTCGCCGACCACCCACTCGGACAGGGGCAGGGAGTTCTCCGAGTGGTACGAGAACTCAACGCCGCTGCAGCCGGACATGCACCGCGCGACGGCCATGGCCTCCCTGACCAGCGCGTGGAGCCCGAACGGCACGCGGCTCGTCGTCAGCGTCTCCGCGTCGGCGTCGTTCGCCAGCGCCAGCGAGAGCGCGCTTGTCCGGGCGATGGCGTCCACGACGAGCCTCTGTTCGGGGCTCATGCCGTCGGCGGCGGCGTGCTGCAGCATGGAGAGCAGCCCGATGACGGAGTGCATCTGCCGCTGCATGGCCCCGCACATGGCGCTCTGGACGGAGTGGATGCCCGTGGTCGCCGTCGCCGCTTCGTGCTTCGCATGCAGCAGGGCCCTGTGCTGATCCGCGAGCCTGTCCCGGATCGACTGCCACTCCTCGAGCACCGCCGCGTGAGAGAGCGCCACGGCGACCTGGTCCGCGACGACCTCCACGATCTCGAGGTCTTGGCTGCTCCATCGCCCCGTGTCGGGCAGAACCAGCACCAAGATGGCGTACGACCTCGCCTCCGGTGTCCTCGCTCCGTCGAAATTGGAGACCTTGAGCATGGGCATCCGTATGGCAGCCACGCCCCCCGGAGGCTGCAGGCCGCCACCGCTCGCCGCCGCAAGCGCCGATCCCGGCCGGAGCACCTTGGCGGCCACGCCGGACATCACGTCGACCACGTCAGGGTCGAGGGCGGGGATAGGGGCCCGCGAGCCCAGCATGACGGCGCCCTTGTCTCTGAGGCTCAGCTGATAGACCAGCTGGAGGACGTCGCCGGGCACGGGCACCCAGACGGCGCAGCTGTGGAGCGCGAGCGCGTCGGCGAGGTGCAGCATGGTGGTGTGGAGGACGGCGTGGTGGTCGTGCGGGGAGTCGCGGATGTGGCGGGAGAGCATGCGGACGACGCGGGAGGTGGCCTCGACGCGGCGGCGGATGAGGCCGACGTCGCGGTCGAGCTGGCGCGCCTTGGCGCGGAGCAGGGCCTCGCGGAGCTTGGCGCGGATGAGGCGCGGGATGAAGGTGAGGAGCGAGAGCGCGGTGGCCAGGGAGACGAGCGCGGCGAGGAGCTTGGCGGCGGTGGAGGCGAGGAGGAGGCCGGAGGAGTGCGGGTGGTGGTGGGTTAGGACGGCGAGCAGGTGGACGGCGCCGCCGAGCACGGCGAAGGCGGCGAGCTGGAGCAGCAGCCACTTGACGGGCGCGAGGTCGGCGCAGGAGGCGAAGTAGAGCAGCTCGAGCGGGATGGAGAGGTAGGAGGCCGCGATGAGGAAGTCGCTCACCTTCTGGCACTGCAGCATCGCGTCCACCGCGCCGTCGCACCCCTCGCCGCACCGCCGCATCTTCTGATAGTCCATCCGGTCCCGATCAGCGAATCAGCCGAACGCACGTGCGGTGCATGGGAAGAAAGATTTTGATTTCTCGAGGTCGATGGTGGCGTGCGGTGGAGCATGGGGGAGAAGAGAAAGGGGATTCCGGCACTCCGGCGTGGTGGTGGCGGTGCGGTGGGGTGGGGAGATGAGAGTGTCCATCGGTCCGTCGGAATGCGTGCATGCTGCGCTCGGCTTGACAAGTGTTGCCCCCGCGAGGGCTGCATGCTCCGCTCGGCTTGACAAGTGTAGCCAACGCTGACATGCACGGATGCACCGCTGTAACTGGAGTGTGCAGCCAAACCGCTCTGACTCTGAGCTGATACCCGGACATTTTTTTTCTGCAGAAGAGAGCATCCGGCTAGGCGGCTAGCTATCGAACAACAAACCAGTCCAGGTCCATCGCATCTCTCCCGCCAGGCCTATATTTCGCCCGCAGCAAGACCAGCTATCTCTCGCCTCTCTCTAGCGCGATGCTAGCGGACCGGTCCAATACTGTGTCTCCTTGAGCGGTTTTCAAAGGTTTCTATGGAACGGTTTCGATAAGTTTTGCAAGGTTTCATGTGGTTTTTGCTTTCTTTGTTTCTATATTTTTCATGGGTTCTCTTCAGGAATTTATTTATTTTCTAATCTCTTTTTAAAAAATTATCAAATACATGTTGATTTTTGAAGATGCTGAATATTTTTATGTTTTCGAAAGCAGAATAATTTCTTTTGATACCTGTTGAACAATTTCCAATACATGATGAAAATATTTTTATTACATATACGAATTTTTTATGCATTTTCAAATACACGTTGAACATTTTTTGAGTGGCACAATTTTCTTTTAAAACTACATCAGCATTCATTGCATCGTATAACTACTTTTTAAATATATGAGCATATTCATGAAACGCATTAACATTTTATTAATGTCATAAATATGTTTTTTGGGGATAGTACAAAACATTTTCTTATGTTACATGTACATTTTTTTATATGTATAGACATTTTTTTAAATGTGAAGAACATACTTTGTGCCCGTGATTTTTTCAATGGTACAAAAAATTTACAAAATTATGTGAACATTTTTTACATAGTTATAATTTTTTAAATGTTAATAAGTTTTTTTCGAAAAAAATTGAAGATTTTAAATGACACGATTTTTTAAGGACATCAACATTTTTAAAAGTTGTGCAAACATTATTTTTACATTGCATGAACATTTTTTTTAATGTATGATGAATGCTTTTAAAAATTGAGTACATTACTTTCTAAATATATTCATTTAGAATATTTCGTGAAATAAACAAAACAAAAAAAGAGAAAAGAAAAGAAAATCAACGAATGAACCATGGGTCGACATACTAGAGCCTACCCAGAGGCGAGTGCACACTCTATCTCGCAGCAGGCGAGATATACCGCTGCCCCATCTCTCCATCTAATTCATTCCAGGTTTTCCGGACTATATGATAGGCCTTCTCTTGCGACTATCCTGTGGGCCAACGACCCACGATTGAGACTTGTGTGTGCTGTAGTATTTTTGGATTGTTTTAGAGCAAAGGCTTATTCTCCATTTTATAAATAGTCAGAAATACTAAAATCAGCTATACAACAACATCCAACAAGGAGAATAAGAAATACAAAGGTTCGGAAAAGGGTCACACCGAACCAACAGTAAAATGATAAATACCTAGGAACAAGATGAGAGCAAGTCCAAGAATGATGACCGACACATGTCTCTTGGTTAATGTAAGTGCATCTCGTGGCCCCTTGTATTTTTGGATGATTAATAACAAAACAGTTAAGGAACTAACGTGTTTATGAGTCACACATGTGAAAGTGCATCATGATTTGGTTTAACCAGTGGGTTATGGCCACTACAAATGTTGAGATGACATTGAAGAATTTCGGTTGCTTTATGAGGAACCGAACTTTGAAGAGTTGTAATTCTTCATTAGTTTCTTTTATTCTTTTTGCGAGTATGACATAATATACTCATGAGGGGTCAAAATGAAGCAATGCAGAAAGTTTTCGTGTGTGATCAATCGAACCTATCTACATTTGTGAGTAAAGTCTTGGAAATATCCTTTCAGGCAAGATTACCAGCTCTTGTGATGAAAGTGATTCTTCAAAATACTCGAGCTAGAAGTCTTCAATGAGGATTTAGGAAGATGTCGCTGTGGTTGTCCAAGGTTATGAGGAATACGATGAATTTGAGAGTTCAAATTTCTGATTGTTATGACAGCTAGCTATAGCACGTTGTTGGTTGTGTCCCATCCAACGATCATATCACCACCCAGTTGTGGGCCACGACTATAAAATAGGCCCCTACCCCTATATAATGGTGGCTGCTTGATACGTCTCCAACGTATCTATAATTTTTTATTGTTCCATGCTATTATATTATCTGTTTTGTATATTTTATATGCATTAATGTGCTATTTTATATTATTTTTGGGACTAACCTATTAACCTAGATCCCAGTGCCAATTTATGTTTTTCCTTGTTTTTAAGTTTTACAGAAAAGGGATACCAAACGAAGTCCAAACGAGCTGAAACTTTATGATGGTTTTTATGGACCAGAAGAAGCCTACGGAGCATCGGAGTAGGGCCAGAGGAGTCCTGAGGCAACCACAAGGGTGGAGGGCACGCACCCTGCCTTGTGGGTCCCTCGGGAACCCCCTGGCGTGAGACCGACGCCAAAAATTCCTATAAATCACGAAACCCCCAGAAAGAAACCTAGATCGGGAGTTCCGCCACCGCAAGCCTCTATAGCCACGAAAAAACCAATCGGGATCCCGTTTCGGCACCTTGCCGGAGGGGGAAACCATCACCGGTGGCCATATTCATCATCCCGACGGTCTCCATGATGAGGAGGGTGTAGTTCACCCTCGGGCCCGAGGGTATGTACCAGTAGCTATGTGTTTGATCTCTCTCTCTCTCTCTCTCTCTCTCGTGTTCTTAATTTGGCCTGATTTTGATGTACCATGAGCTTTGTTACCATAGTTGAATCATATGGTGTTTCTCCCCATCTACCTTCTTGTGATGAATTGAGTTTTACCTTTGAGGGTTCACTATTATCGGATTGAATACTATTATGGATTTGAGAACACTTGATGTATGTCTTGCGTGGGATACCAGTGGTGATAAACGGGTGTTCTATTGATTCACTTGATGTATGTTTTGGCACTCAACTCGCGGATTCCCGAGGGGACATTGGGGTAATCTATGCATAGGGGTTGATGCACATTTTCGTCCTTATTTCTCTGGTAGGAATCTTGAGGCACTCTTTGAGATTCTTTGTGTTGGATTGAAAATTATAAATATGATGTTGTTTGATGCATATCGTATAATTGCCTCACGGATACTTGTGGTGACATTGGAGTATCTAGGTGACATCAGGGTTGATTGATGTGTGTCATATGGTGTTATTTTACTATGAACTCTAGAACTGTTTGTGACACTTATAGGAATAACTCAATAGATTGATCGGGAAAGAATAACTTTGAGGTGGTTTCGTACCCTACAAGCAATCTCATCTTATGTTCTCCACGATAGGAACTTTGGAGTGGCTTTTGTCGCACATTCAGGGATTGTCATATGATTTAATTATGTTATCATTGTTGAGAGAACTTGCACTAGTGAACATATGAACCCTAGGCCTTGTTTTCAAGCATTGCAATACCATTTTCGCTCACTTTTACTACTTGCTACCTTGTTGTTTTTATATTTTCAAATTACAAAAACTTATATCTACCGTCCATATTACACTTGTATCACCATCTCTTCGCCGAACTAGTGTACCTATACAATTTACCATTGTATTGGGTGTTGCTACCTCTTGAGCATGCGTTGGTTTTCCCTTGAAGAGGAAAGGGTGATGCAGCAAAGTAGCGTAACAATTTCCCTCAGTTTTTGAGAACCAAGGTATCAATCCAGTAGGAGACTACACGCAAATCGCTTAGTACCTGCACAAACAAATAAGAACCTTGCAACCAACGCGATAAAGGGGTTGTCAATCCCTTCACGGCCACTTGCAAAAGTGAGATCTGATAAAGATAATAAGATAAATATTTTTGGTATTTTTGTGGTAAATATTGGAAAATAAAGATTACAAAATAAACAGTAAACTATAATTGTAGATTGGAAACTTATATGATGTAAAGTAGACCCGGAGGCCATAAGTTTCACTAGTGGCTTCCCTCAAGATAGCATATATTACGGTGGGTGAACAAATTACTGCCGAGCAATTGATAGAAAAGCACATAGTTATGATGATATCTAAGGCAATGATCATGAATATAGGCATCACGTCCGTGACAAGTAGACCGAAACGATTCTGCATCTACTACTATTACTCCACACATCGATCGCTATCCAGCATGCATCTAAAGTATTAAGTTCATAAGAACGGAGTAACGCATTAGACAAGATGACATGAGTTAGAGGGATAAACTCAAGCAATATGATATAAACCCCATCTTTTTATCCTCGATGGCTGCTACCTCTTGAGCACTGCGTTGGTTTTCCCTTGAAGAGGAAAGGGTGATGCAGCAGAGCAGCGTAAGTATTTCCCTCAATTTTTGAGAACCAAGGTACCAATCCAGTAGGAGGCCACGCACGAGTCCCTCGCACCTACACAAACAAATAAACTCCTCGCAACCAACGCGATAAAGGGGTTGTCAATCCCTTCACGGTCACCTACGAGAGTGAGATCTGATAGATATGATAAGATAATATTTTTGGTATTTTTTTTTGTGATAAAGATGCAAAGTAAAAAAGCAAAGGAAATAACTAAGTAGTAGGAGATTAATATGATGAAGATAGACCCGGGGGCCATAGGTTTCACTAGTGGCTTCTCTCGAGAGCATAAGTATTACGGTGGGTGAAAAATTACTGTTGAGCAATTGACAGAATTGAGCATAGTTATGAGAATATCTAGGTATGATCATGTATATTATATAGGCATCACGTCCGAGACAAGTAGACCGACTCCTGCCTGCATCTACTACTATTACTCCACACATCGACCGCTATCCAACATGCATCTAGAGTATTAAGTTCAAGAGAACAGAGTAACGCTTTAAGCGAGATGACATGATGTAGAGGGATAAACTCATGCGATATGATATAAATCTCATCTTGTTATCCTCGATGACAACAATACAATATGTGCCTTGCTGCCCCTACTGTCACTTGGAAAGGACACCGCAAGATTGAACCCAAAGCTAAGCACTTCTCCCATTGCAAGAAAGATCAATCTAGTAGGCCAAACCAAACTGATAATTCGAAGAGACTTGCAAAGATAACCAATCATACATAAAAGAATTCAGAGAAGATTCAAATATTGTTCATAGATAAACTTGATCATAAACCCACAATTCATCGGTCTCCACAAACACACCGCAAAAGAAGATTACATCAAATAGATCTTCACAAGAGAGGGGGAGAACTTTGTATTGAGATCCAAAGAGAGAGAAGAAGCCATCTAGCTAATAACTATGGACCCGTAGGTCTGAAGTAAACTACTGACACTTCATCGGAGAGGCTATGGTGTTGATGTAGAAGCCCTCCGTGATCGATACCCCCTCCGGCGGAGCTCCAGAAAAGGCCCCAAGATGGGATCTCGTGGATACAGAAAGTTACAGCGGTGTAATTAGGGTTTTGGCTCAGTATCTGGTAGTTTGGGGGTACGTAGGTATATATTGGAGGAAGGAGTACGTCGGTGGAGCAACTTCGGCCCCACGAGGGTGGAGGGTGCGCCTGGGAGGGGGGGTAGGCGCGCCCCCCATACCTCGTGCCTTCCTGGTTGATTGCTTGACGTAGGGTCCAAGTCCTCTAGATCATGTTCGTTCCAAAAATCACGTTCCCGAAGGTTTCATTCCGTTTGGACTCCGTTTGATATTCTTTTTCTGTGAAACCCTAAAATGGGCAAAAAACAGCAATTCAGGGCTGGGCCTCCGGTTAATAGTCTAGTCCCAAAAATAATATAAAAGTGTATAATAAAGCCCAATAATGTCCAAAACAGGATATAATATAGCATGGAACAATAAAAAAATATAGATACGTTGAAGACGTATCAAGCATCCCCAAGCTTAATTCCTGCTCGCCCTCGAGTAGGTAAATGATAAAAACAGAATTTTTGATGTGGAATGCTACTTGGCATAATTTCAATGTAATTCTCTTAATTGTGGTATGAATATTCAGATCCGAAAGATTCAAGACAAAACTTCAATATTGACATAGAAATAATAATACTTTGAGCATACTAACTAAACAATTATGTTTCTTCAAAATAACATGACCAAAGGAAGTTATCCCTACAAAATCATATAGTCTGGCTATGCTCCATCTTCACCACATAAAGTATTCAAATCATGCACAACCCCGATGACAAGCCAAGCAATTGTTTCATACTTTTGGTGTTCTCAAACTTTTTCAATCTTCACGCAATACATGAGCGTGAGCCATGGACATAGCACTATAGGTGGAATAGAATGGTGGTTGTGGAGAAGACAAAAAGGGAGAAGATAGTCTCACATCAATTAGGCGTATCAACGGGCTATGGAGATGCCCATCAATAGATATCAATGTGAGTGAGTAGGGATTGCCATGCAACGGATGCACTAGAGCTATAAATGTATGAAAGCTCAACAAAAGAAACTAAGTGGGTGTGCATCCAACTTGCTTGCTCACGAAGACCTAGGGCATTTGAGGAAGCCCATCGTTGGAATATACAAGCCAAGTTCTATAATGAAAAATTCCCACTAGTATATGAAAGTGATAGCATAGGAGACTCTCTATCATGAAGATCATGGTGCTACTTTGAAGCACAAGTGTGGAAAAAAAGATAGTAGTATTTGTTGGAAATATGCCCTAGAGGCAATAATAAAATGGTTATTATTATATTTCTTTGTTCATGATAATTGTCTATTATTCATGCTATAATTGTGTTATCCGGAAATCGTAATACATGTGTGAATACATAGACCACAACACGTCCCTAGTGAGCCTCTAGTTGACTAGCTCGTTGATCAAAAGATAGTCATGGTTTCCTGACTATGGACATTGGATGTCATTGATAACGGGATCACATCATTAGGAGAATGATGTGATGGACAAGACCCAATCCTAAGCATAGCTCAAAGATCGTGTAGTTCGTTTGCTGTAGGTTTTCCGAATGTCAAGTATCATTTCCTTAGACCATGAGATTGTGCAACTCCCGGATACCATAGGAGTGCCTTGGGTGTGCTAAACGTCACAACGTAACTGTGTGACTATAAAGGTACATTACAGGTATCTCCGAAAGTGTCTGTTGGGTTGACACGAATCGAGACTGGGATTTGTCACTCCGTATGACGGAGATGTATCTCTGGGCCCACTCGGTAATGCATCATCATAATGAGCTCAATGTGACCAAGTGGTTGATCACGGGATCATGCATTATGGTATGAGTAAAGTGACTTGCCGGTAACGAGATTGAGCGAGGTATTGGGATACCGACGATCGAGTCTCGGGCAAGTAACGTACCGATTGACAAAGGGAATTGTATACGGATTGATTGAATCCTCGACATCGTGGTTCATCCGATGAGATCATCGTGGACCATGTGGGAGCCAACATGGGTATCTAGATCCCGCTATTGGTTATTGACCGGAGAGGCGTCTCGGTCATGTCTCCATGTCTCCCGAACCCATAGGGTCTACACACTTAAGGTTCGGTGACGCTAGGGTTGTAGAGATATTAGTATGTGGTAACCCAAAAGTTGTTCGGAGTCCCAGATGAGATCCCGAACGTCACGAGGAGTTCCGGAATGGTCCGGAGGTAAAGATTTATATATAGGAAGTCCAGTTTCGGCCATCGGGAAGGTTTCGGGGGTCATCGGTATTGCACCGGGACCACCGGAAGGGTCCCGGGGGTCCACCGGGTGGGGCCACCTATCCCGGAGGGCCCCATGGGCTGAGTTGGGAGGGGAACCAGCCCCTAGTGGGCTGGTGCGCCCCCCCTTGGGCCTCCCCTGCGCCTAGGGTTGGGAAACCCTAGGGGTGGGGCGCCCCCCACTTGGCTTGGGGGGAAGCCATCCCTTGGCCGCCGCCCCCTTGGCATCTCCTAGGGCCGGCGCCCCCCAAGGCCCCTGTATAAAGAGGGGGAAGGGAGGGCAGCCGCACCCTTGCTCTTGGCGCCTCCCTCTCCCTCCGTTACACCTCTCCTCCCCGCTTGCGCTTGGCGAAGCCCTACCCGGATCCTGCTGCATCCACCACCACGCCGTCGTGCTGCTGGATCTTCATCAACCTCTCCTTCCCCCTTGCTGGATCAAGAAGGAGGATACGTCTCCCAAACGTATGTGTGTTGAACGCGGAGGTGCTGTCCGTTCGGCACTTGGTCATCAGTGATTTGGATCACGTCGAGTACGACTCCATCAACCCCGTTCTCTTGAACGCTTCCGCACGCGATCTACAAGGGTATGTAGATGCACTCCTCTCTCCCTCGTTGCTAGATGACTCCATAGATTGATCTTGGTGATGCGTAGAAAATTTTAAAATTCTGCTACATTCCCCAACAGTATTGCCCCTTTTTATTTATTCTTTTTTTGGACCTTCCTTTTTTATTTTATTTGGCCTTTCTTTTTTTCTTTTTTGGGACAATACTCTATGAATGATGATCATCACACTTCTATTTATTTACAACTCAATGATTACAACTCGATACTAGAACAAAGTATGACTCTATATGAATGCCTCCGGTCGTATACCGGGATAGCAATGATGCATGAGTGACTTATATGAAAGAATTATGAACGGTGGCTTTGCCACAACTAAAATGTCAACTACATGATCATGCGAAGCAATATGACAATGATGGAGCGTGTCATAGTGAAAGGTGCGCGGTATTAGAGAGGCTAGCAATGGTGGAAGGGTGAGAGTGCGTATAATCCATGGACTCAACATTAGTCATAAAGAACTCACATACTTATTGCAAAAATCTATTAGTTATCGAAGCAAAGTACTGCGCGCATGCTCCTAGGGGGATAGATTGGTAGGAAAAGACCATCACTCGTCCCCGACCGCCACTCATAAGGAGGACAATCAATAAATACATCATGCTCCGACTTCTTAACATAACGGTTCACCATACGTGCATGCTACGGGAATCACAAACTTCAACACAAGCATTTCTCAAATTCACAACTACTCAACTAGCACAACTCTAATATCACCATCTCCATATCTCAAAACAATTATCAAGTTTCAAACTTCTCATAGTATTCAACACACTCATAAGAAAATTTTATTATTAATCTTGAATGCCTAACATAATTAAAGCAAATTACCATGCTGTTTTGTAGGACTCTCGAAATAATCTAAGTGAAGCATGAGAGAACAATGGTTTCTATAAAACAAATCTACTAACGTGCTCTAAAAGATATAAGTGAAGCACTAGAGCAAAAACTATATAACTCAAAAGATATAAGTGAAGCACATAGAGTATTCTAACAATTTCCGAATCATGAGTGTCTCTCTCAAAAAGGTGTGAGCAGCAATGATGATTGTGGTAAACTAACAAATAAAGACTCAAGTAATACAAGATGCTCCAAGCAAAACATATATCATGTGGTAAATAAAAATATAGCTCCAAGTAAAGTTACCGATAGAAGTAGACGAAAGAGGGGATGCCTTACGGGGCATCCTCAAGCTTTGGCTTTTAGGTGTCCTTAGATTATCTTGGGGGTGCCATGGGCATCCCCAAGCTTAGGCTCTTGCCACTACTTGTTCCATAATCCATCAAATCTTTACCCAAAACTTGAAAACTTCACAACACAAAACTTAAAGTAGAAAATCTCGTGAGCTTCGTTAGCGAAAGAAAACAAAACACCACTTCAAGGTACTGTAGTAAACTCATTCTTCATTTATATTGATGTTAAACCTACTGTATTCCAACTTCTCTATGGTTTATAAACTATTTTACTAGCCATAGATTCATCAAAATAAGCTAACAACACACGGAAAACAGAATCTGTCAAAAACAGAACAGTTTGTAGTAATCTATAGCTAACACAAGATCTGGAACCCCAAAATTCTATAATAAATTTATGGACGTGAGGAATTTATCTATTAATCATTTGCAAAAATATTTAACTAAATATCACTTTCCAAATAAAAATGGCAGCAGTTCTCGTGAGCGCTAAAGTTTCTGTTTTTACAGCAAGATTAAAAAGACTTTCCCCAAGTCTTCCCAACGGTTCTACTTGGCATAAACACTAATTAAACAAAAAAACACAACCAAAACAGAGGCTAGATAAATTATTTATTACTAAGCAGGAGAAAAAAGCAAGGAATAAAAATAAAATTGGGTTGCCTCCCAACAAGCACTATCGTTTAACGCCCCTTGCTAGGCATGAAAGCAAAGATAGATCTAGGTATTGCCATCTTTGGAAGGCAATCCATAAGTGGCTCTCATAATAGATTCATAAGGTAATTTAATTTTCTTTCTAGGGAAGTGTTCCATGCCTTTCCTTAACGGAAATTGGAATCTAATATTCCCTTCCTTCATGTCAATAATTGCACCAATCGTTCTAAGGAAAGGTCTACCAAGAATAATATGACATGAAGGATTGCAATCTATGTCAAGAACAATAAAATCTACGGGCACATAATTCCTATTTGCAACAATAAGAACATCATTAATTCTTCACATAGGTTTCTTAAATAGTGGAATCCGCAAGGTGCAAGTTTAAAGAGCAATCATCAAAATCACGGAAACCTAGCAAATCACACAAAGTATTTGGAACCGTGGAAACACTAGCACCCAAATCACACAAAGCATAGCACTCATGATCATTAATCTTAATTTTAATAGTAGGTTCCCACTCATCATAAAGTTTTCTAGGGATAGAAACTTCCAACTCAAGTTTTTCTTCATAAGATTGCATCAAAGCATCAACGATATGTTTGGTAAAGGCTTTATTTTGACTATAAGCATGAGGAGAATTTAGCAGGGATTGCAACAAGGAAATACAATCTATCAAAGAGCAATTATCATAATTAAATTCCTTGAAATCCAAAATAGTGGGTTCATTAATATTTAAAGTTTTGACTTTTTCAATCCCACTTTTAACAATTTTAGCATCAAGATCTAAAGACTCCGAATTTTTGGAACGCCTTCTAGGTAAAGGTGGATCATATTCAGTCCAGTCATTATCAAGATTCATATTACAAAACAAAGATTTAATAGGGGACACATCAATAACTTTTAGATCTTCATCTTTATTATCATGGAAACTAGAAGAACACGCTTTTATAAAGCAATCTTTCTTAGCACGCATCCTAGCGGTTCTTTCTTTGCACTCATCAATGGAAATTCTCATGGCTTTGAGAGACTCATTGATATCATGCTTAGGAGGAATAGATCTAAGTTTCAAAGAATCAACATCAAGAGAAATTCTATCAACGTTCCTAGCCAACTCATCAATCTTAAGCAATTTTTCTTCAATCAAAGCATTGAAATTCTTTTGTGAGGTAATAAATTCTTTAATATTAGATTCAAAATCAGAGGGTATCTTATTAAAATTTCCATAAGAATTGTTGTAGGAATTACCATACTTATTGGAGGAATTACTAGGATACGGCCTAGGATTAAAGTTTCCTCTATACGCATTGTTACCAAAATTGTTCCTACCAACAAAATTCACATCCAAAGATTCATTATTATTCTCAATCAAAGTAGACAAAGGCATATCATTAGGATCAGAAGAAACACTTTTATTAGCAAATAATTTCATAAGTTCATCCATCTTACCACTCAAAACATTAATTTCTTCTATCGCATGCACTTTCTTATTAGTAGATCTTTCAGTGTGCCATTGAGAATAATTAACCATAATATTATCTAGGAGTTTAGTAGCTTCTCCTAAAGTGATTTCCATAAAAGTGCCTCCCGTGGCCGAATATAAAAGATTTCTAGAAGCAAAATTCAATCTGGCATACAATTTTTGTATAATCATCCACAAATTCAAACCATGTGTAGGGCAATTATGTATCATTAATTTCATCCTCTCCCAAGCTTATGCAACATGTTCATGATCAAGTTGCTTAAAATTCATAATATCGTTTCTAAGAGAGATGATCTTAGCGGGAGGAAAATACTTAGAGATAAAAGCATCTTTGCACTTATTCCACGAATCAATACTATTTTTAGGCAAAGACGAAAACCAAGCTTTAGCACGATCTCTAAGCGAAAAAGGAAATAGCTTCAATTTAACAATATCATTGTCCACATCTTTCTTCTTTTGCATATCACACAGATCAACAAAGTTGTTTAGATGGGTAGCGGCATCTTCACTAGGAAGGTCAGAAAACAGATCTTTCATGACAAGATTCAGCAAAGCAGCGTTAATTTCACAAGATTCAGCATCGGTAAGAGGAGCAATCGGAGTGCTAATAAAATCATTGTTGTTGGTATTGGTAAAGTCACACAATTTGGTATTATCTTGAGCCATCGTGACAAGCAAGCAATCCGACACACAAGCAAACAAGAAACGGGCAAAAAGAGGTGAATAGAGAAAGAGAGGGAGGATGGAGAGAGAGAGGGCGAATAAAACAGCAAGGGTGAAGTGGGGGAGAGGAAAACGAGAGGCAAATGGCAAATAATGTAATGTGGGGGATAAGGGTTTGTGATGGGTACTTGGTATGTTGACTTTTGCGTAGATTCCCCGGCAACAGCGCCAGAAATCCTTCTTGCTACCTCTTGAGCATTGCGTTGGTTTTCCCTTGAAGAGGAAAGGGTGATGCAGCAGAGCAGCGTAAGTATTTACCTCAGTTTTTGAGAACCAAGGTATCAATCCAGTAGGAGGCCACGCACGAGTCCCTCGCACCTACACAAACAAATAAACTCCTCACAACCAACGTGATAAAGGGATTGTCAATCCCTTAACGGTCACCTACGAGAGTGAGATCTGATAGATATGATAAGATAATATTTTTGTTGTTTTTATGATAAAGATGCAAGTAAAATAAATGGCAAAGGAAATAACTAAGTATTGGAAGATTAATATGATGGAGAATAGACCCAGGGGCCATAGGTTTCACTAGAGGCTTCTCTCGAGAGCATAAGTATTACGGTGGGTGAACAAATTACTGTTGAGCAATTGACAGAATTGAGCATAGTTATGAGAATATCTAGGTATGATCATGTATATAGGCACCACGTCCGAGACAAGTAGACCGACTCCTGCCTGCATCTACTACTATTACTCCACACATTGACCGCTATCCAGCATGCATCTAGAGTATTAAGTTCAAGAGAACAGAGTAACGCTTTTAAGCAAGATGACATGATGTAGAGGGATAAACTCATGCAATATGATATAAACCCCATCTTGTTATCCTCGATGGCAACAATACAATACGTGCCTTACTGCCCATACTGTCACTGGGAAAGGACACCGCAAGATTGAACCCAAAGCTAAGCACTTATCTCATTGCAAGAAATATCAATCTAGTAGGCCAAACCAAACTGATATTTCGAAGAGACTTGCAAAGATAACCAATCATACATAAAAGAATTCAGAGAAGATTCAAATACTCCCTCCGGTCCTTTTTACTCTGCATATTAGGTTTGTCCGAAGTCAATCTCATCCAACTTTGACCAAGTTTATATAAAAAATTATAGACATTCACATAACAACACCAATATCATTAGATTCATCTTGGAATGTATTTTCATATTATATTTATTAGATATTATAGATGCTAATAATTTCTAATATAAATTTGGTCAAACTTAGCAAAGTTTGACTTTCAGCAAATCCAATGTGCAGAGTAAAAAGGACCGGAGGGAGTATTGTTCATAGATAAACTTGATCATAAACCCACAATTTATCGGTCTCAACAAACACAACGCAAAAGAAGATTACATCGAATAGATCTCCATAAGAGAGGGGGAGAACTTTGTATTGAGATTCAAAAAGAGATAAGAAGCCATCTAGCTAATAACTATGGACCCGTAGGTCTGAAGTAAACTACTCACACTTCATCGGAGAGGCTATGGTGTTGATGTAGAAGCCCTCCGTGATTGATACCCCCTCCAGTGGAGCTCCGGAAAAGGCCCCAAGATGGGATCTCGTGGATACAGAAAGTTACAAAAGTGGAATTAGGCACTAAAAAAAGACACATCCGTGACATTCTGGGCCGAACAAAAAAAATTTCTGTCATACATATGACACTTCTATGACGATAATCGTGACAAAACCCGGTATCATCATAGATGTGGTGGGTTCCTACTTCTATGACAAAAAATCATGACAGAAAATGGGCTTTTTGTCCTGGGCGGGCCGGAGACACAGCTGCATGACATTCTTTGGGCCGTCCATGACGTGAAAAACCGTAGTAGAAGCGAGGGGGAGGAAAATTTCGGGGAGTTCCCGGTTACGGTGGGAGGTCGGGGGCCGAGCTATGCGCGTTTCTCACGTACACATACGCGCGTGTGTGCGAGGCGTTGGCTCTAACTGAACCCGAGCGAGGCGTTGGGCTCTAACTGAACCCGAGCGATTGCACTGCAGGTTACGCGTTACTGAACCCGAGCGATCGATCGATGGCTGTTAACTGAACCAGATCAAGCGATTCCTTCGCTACTGCTGCTAACTGAAGCCGATCGATGGGATGAACAGTGAGCGTTGCGGGGGGGGGGGGGTTGGATGAACAGTGAGCGGTGGCGTTGCCTCTGGATGAACAGGACCCCGTGGTGTGGTGGAGAGCTGGATGAACAGTAGACGGTGGAGGGGTGCCCGTGGAGGGGTGGATGAACAAGACCCCGTGGTGTGGAGGGCTAGATGAACAGTAGACGGTGGAGGGGTGCCCGTGGAGGGGTGGTTGAACAGGACCCCGTGGTGTGGAGGGCTGGATGAATAGTAGACGGTGGAGGGGTGCCCGTGGAGGGGTGGTTGAACAGGACCCCGTGGTGTGGAGGGCTGGATGAACAGTAGACGGTGGAGGGGTGGTTAAACAGTAGCCGGTGGAGTAGCGCACGGTGGAGGCTGGATGAACAGGAGCCCGTGGAGGCTGGATGAATAGGAGCCCGTGGAGGCTGGAGGAGGTCGACGGTGGAGATGAACAGTATCCCGTGGAGTCCTGTTTTGCGGTACACCACACCTCTCCCAATGAACAGGACCCCCATTTCAACCGTAGCGCTCCAACACAAGTCCATTTCCTCCGTTTTGCGGTACGCCACACCCCTCCCGATCAACAGGACCCCCGTTTCGACCATAGGAGGTCCGTTTCCTCCGTTTGCGGTACGCCACACCCCTCCCGATGAACAGGATCCCGTTTTGAACGTGGCCGGTCGAACACAAGGCCGTTTCCTCCGTTCTGCGTTACGCCAGGCCTCGTTTCCATCGCATGTTCCGTCCAAGCCCTCCCAATGAACACGACGCATTCCGTTGCCTCCCCATGAACACGACGCATTCCGTTGCCTCCCCATGAACACGACGCATTCCGTTGCCTCCCCATGAACACGACAACAACGCTGTTCCTCCGTTCCGACCCAGCCATGTAGACGAGCCCTCGCCGTACGTATGTGTTGGGTTTCGTAGTAATTTCAAAAAAATTCCTACGCACACGCAAGATCATGGTGATGCATAGCAACGAGAGGGGGAGAGTGTGATCTACATACCCTTGTAGATCGACAATGGAAGCGTTAATTTGGTTGATGTAGTCGTACGTCTTCACGGCCCGACCGATCAAGGACCGAAACTACGGCACCTCCGAGTTCTAGCACACGTTCAGCTCGATGACGATCCCCGGACTCCGATCCAGCAAAGTGTCGGGGAAAAGTTCCGTCAGCACGACGGCGTGGTGACGATCTTGATGTACTACTGTCGTAGGGCTTCGCCTAAGCACCGCTACAATATTATCGAGGACTATGGTGGAAGGGGGCACCGCACACGGCTAAGAATATGATCACGTGGATCAACTTGTTTCCCTAGGGGGTGCCCCTGCCTCCATATATAAAGGTTCAAGGGAGGGGGGCCGGCCGGCCAGGAGAGGCGCGCCAGGAGGAGTCCTACTCCCTCTGGGAGTAGGACTCCCCCCTTTCCTAGTTGGAATAGGATTCCTGGAGGGGGGGGGGAAGAGGAGAGAGAGGAGGAAGGGGGACCGGCCCCCTCTCCTTGTCCAATTCGGACCAAGGGGGGGAGGGGCGCGCGGCCCATATCTGGCCACCTCTCCTCTCTTCCACTAAGGCCCACTAAGGCCCATATACCTCCCGGGGGTTCCGGTAACCTCCCGGTACTCCGGTAAAATCCCGATTTCACCCGGAACACTTCCGATATCCAAACATAGGCTTCCAATATATCAATCTTTATGTCTCGACCATTTCGAGACTCCTCGTCATGTCCGTGATCACATCCGGGACTCCGAACAACCTTCGGTACATCAAAATGCATAAACTCATAATCTAACTGTCATCGTAACCTCAAGCGTGCGGACCCTACGGGTTCGAGAACAATGTAGACATGACCGAGACACGTCTCCAGTCAATAACCAATAGCGGAACATGGATGCTCATATTGGCTCCTACATATTCTACGAAGATCTTTTATCGGTCAGACCGCATAACAACATACGTTGTTCCCTTTGTCATCGGTATGTTACTTGCCCGAGATTCGATCGTCGGTATCCCATACCTAGTTTCAATCTCGTTACCGGCAAGTCTCTTTACTCGTTCTGTAATACATCATCCCGCAACTAACTCATTAGTTGCAATGCTTGCAAGGCTTAAGTGATGTGCATTACCGAGAGGGCCCAGAGATACCTCTCCGACAATCGGAGTGACAAATCCTAATCTCGAAATACGCCAACCCAACATGTACCTTTGGAGACACCTGTAGAGCTCCTTTATAATCACCCAGTTACGTTGTGATGTTTGGTAGCACACAAAGTGTTCCTCTGGCAAACGGCAGTTGCATAATCTCATAGTCATAGTAACATGTATAAGTCATGAAGAAAGCAATAGCTACATACTAAACGATCGGGTGCTAAGCTAATGGAATGGGTCATGTCAATCAGATCATTCAACTAATGATGTGATCCCGTTAATCAAATGACAACTCTTTGTCCATGGTTAGGAAACATAACCATCTTTGATTAACGAGCTAGTCAAGTAGAGGCGTACTAGTGACACTCTGTTTGTCTATGTATTCACACATGTATTATGTTTCCGGTTAATAAAATTCTAGCATGAATAACAAACTTTTATCATGATATAAGGAAATAAATAATAACTTTATTATTGTCTCTAGGGCATATTTCCTTCAGTCTCCCACTTGCACTAGAGTCAATAATCTAGATCACATCACCATGTGATTAACATCGATAGTTCACATCATCATGTGATTAACACCCATATTTCACATCGCCATGTGACCAACACCCAAAGGGTTTACTAGATTCAGTAATCTAGTTCGCATCGCTATGTGATTAACAACCAAAGAGTACTAAGGTGTGATCATGTTTTGCTTGTGAGAGAATTTTAGTCAACGGCTCTGCCATATTCAGATCCGTATGTATTTTTGCAAATATCTATGTCAACAATGCTCTGCACGGAGCTACTCTAGCTAATTGCTCCCAATTTCAATATGTATCCAGATTGAGACTTAAAGTTAACTAGATCAGTGTCAAAACTTGCATCGATGTAACTCTTTACGACGAACCTTTTGTCACCTCCATAATCGAGAAACATATCCTTATTCCACTAAGGATAATTTTGACCGCTGTCCAGTGATCTACTCCTAGATCATTATTGTACTCCCTTGCCAAAATCAGTGTAGGGTATACAATAGATCTGGTACACAGCATGGCATACTTTATAGAACCTATGGCTGAGGCATAGGGAATGACTTTCATTCTCTTTCTATCTTCTGTCGTGGTCGGGCTTTGAGTCTTACTCAATTTCATACCTTGTAACACAGGTAAGAACCCTTTCTATGACTGTTCCATTTTGAACTACTTTAAAATCTTGTCAAGGTATGTACTCATTGAAAAAAACTTATCAAGCGTCTTGATCTATCTCTATAGATCTTGATGCTCAATATGTAAGCAGCTTCACCGAGGTCTTTCTTTGAAAAACTCCTTTCAAACACTCCTTTATGCTTTGCAGAATAATTCTACATTATTTCCGATCAACAATATGTCATTCACATATACTTATCAGAAATGTTGTAGTGCTCCCACTCACTTTCTTGTAAATACAGGCTTCACCGCAAGTCTGTATAAATCTATATGCTTTGATCATACTATCAAAGCGTTTATTCCAACTCCGAGATGCTTGCACCAGTCCATAGATGGATCGCTGGAGCTTGCTTATTTTGTTAGCACCTTTAGGATTGACAAAACCTTCTGGTTGCATCATATACAACTCTTTCTTTAAGAAATCCATTAAGGATTGCAGTTTTGTTATCCATTTGCCAGATTTCATAAAATGCGGCAATTGCTAACATGATTTGGACAGACTTTTAAGCATCGATACGAGTGAGAAAATCTCATCGTAGTCGACACCTTGAACTTTGTCGAAAAACCTTTTGCGACAATTCTAGCTTTGTAGATAGTAACACTACTATCAGCGTCCGTCTTCCTCTTGAAGATCCATTTATTTTCTATGGTTTGCCGATCATCCGGCAAGTCAACCAAAGTCCATACTTTGTGCTCATACATGGATCCCATCTCAGATTTCATGGCCTCAAGCCATTTTGCGGAATCTGGGCTCACCATCGCTTCTTCATAGTTCGTAGGTTCGTCATGGTCAAGTAACATGACCTCCAGAACAGGATTACCGTACCACTCTGGTGCGGATCTCACTCTGGTTTACCTACGAGATTCGGTAGTAACTTGATCTAAAGTTATATGATCATCATCATTAGCTTCCTCACTAATTGGTGTAGTAGTCACAAGAACAGATTTCTGTGATGAACTACTTTCCAATAATGGAGATGGTACAATTACCTTATCAAGTTTTCTACTTTCCTCCCACTCACTTCTTTCGAGAGAAACTCCTTCTCTGGAAAGGATCCATTCTTAGCAACGAATGTCTTGCCTTCGGATCTGTGACAGAAGGTGTACCCAATAGTCTCCTTTGCGTATCCTATGAAGACATATTTCTCCGATCTGGGTTTGAGCTTATCAGGATGAAACTTTTTCATATAAGCATCACAATCCCAAACTTTAAGAAATGACAACTTTGGTTTCTTGCTAAACCACAGTTCAGATTGTGTCATCTCAACGGACTTAGATGGTGCCCTTTTAAACGTGAATGCAGCTGTCTTTAATGCATAACCCCAAAACGATAGTGGTAGATCGGTAAGAGACATCATAGGTCGCACCATATCTAATAAAGTACGGTTATGACGTTCGGACACACCATTATGTTGTGGTGTTCCAGGTGGCGTGAGTAGTGAAACTATTTCACATTGTTTTAACTGAAGACCAAACTCATAACTCAAATACTCTTCTCCACGATCAGATCGTAGAAACTTTATTTTCTTGTTACAATGATTTTCCACTTCACTCTGAAATTCTTTGAACTTTTCAAATGTTTCAGACTTATGTTTCATCAAGTAGATATACTCATATCTGCTCAAATCATCTGTGAAGATCAGAAAATAATGATACCTGTCGTGAGTCTCAATATTCATCGGACCACATACATCAGTATGTATGATTTCCAACAAATTTTTTGCTCGCTCCATTGTTCCGAAGAACGGAGTCTAAGTCATCTTGCCCATGAGGCATGGTTCGCAAGCATCAACTGATTCATAATCAAGTGATTCCAAAAGCCCATCAGCATGGAGTTTCTTCATGCGCTTTACACCAATATGACCTAAACAGCAGTGCCACAAATAAGTTGCACTATCATTATTAACTTTGCATCTTTTGGTTTCAATATTATGATTATGTGTATTACTACGATCGAGATCCAACGAACTATTTTCATTGGGTGTGTAACCATATAAGGTTTTATTCATGTAAACAGAACAACAATTTATTCTCTTACTTAAATGAATAACCGTATTACAATAACATGATCAAATCATATTCATGCTCAACGCAAACACCAAATAACACTTATTTAGGTTCAACACTAATCCCAAAAGTATAGGGAGTGTGCGATGATGATCATATCAATCTTGGGACCACTTCCAAGACACATCGTCACTTCACCCTTAACTAGTTTCTGTTCATTCTGCAACTCCCGTTTCGAGTTACTACTCTTAGCAACTGAACCAGTATCAAATACCGAGGGGTTGCTACAAACACTAGTAAAATACACATTAATAATCTGTATATCAAATATACCTTTGTTCACTTTGCCATCCTTCTTATCCGCCAAATACTTTGGGCAGTTCCGCTTCCAGTGACCAGTCCCTTTGCAGTAGAAGCACTTAGTCTCAGGCTTAGTACCAGACTTGGGATTCTTCACTTGAGCAGCATCTTGCTTGCTGTTCTTCTTGAAGTTCCCCTTCTTCCCTTTGCCCTTTTATTGAAACTAGTGGTCTTGTCTACCATCAACACTTGATGCTCTTTCTTGATTTCTACCTTCATCGATTTCATCATCATGAAAAGCTCGGGAGTCGTTTTCGTCATCCCTTGCATACTATAGTTCATCACGAAGTTCTACTAACTTGGTGATGGTGACTAGAGAATTCTGTCAATCACTATCTTATCTGGAAGATTAACTCCCACTTGATTCAAGCGATTGTAGTACCCAGACAATCTGAGCACATGCTCACTAGTTGAGCGATTCTCCTCCATCTTTTGGCTATAGAACTTGTTGGAGACTTCATATCTCTCAACTCGGGTATTTGCTTGAAATATTAACTTCAACTCCTGGAACATCTCATATGGTCCATGACGTTCAAAACGTCTTTTGAAGTCCCGATTCTAAGCCGTTAAGCATGGTGCACTAAACTATTATGTAGTCATCATATTGAGCTAGCCAAACGTTCATAACGTCTGAATCTGCTCCTGCAATAGGTCTGTCACCTAGCGGTGCATCAAGGACATAATTCTTCTGTGCAGCAGTGAGGATAAACCTCAGATCACGGATCCAATCCGCATCATTGCTACTAACATCTTTCAACACAATTTTCTCTAGGAACATATCAAAATAAACACAGGGAAGCAACAACGCGAGCTATTGATCTACAACATGATTTGCAAAATACTACCAGGACTAAGTTCATGATAAATTTAAGTTCAATTAATCATATTACTTAAGAACTCCCACTTAGATAGACATCCCTCTAATCCTCTAAGTGATCACGTGATCCAAATCAACTAAACCATGTCCGATCATCACGTGAGATGGAGTAGTTTCATTGGTGAACATCACTATGTTGATCATATCTACTATATGATTCACGCTCGACCTTTCGGTCTCCGTGTTCCGAGGCCATATCTGTATATGCTTGGCTCGTCAAGTATAACCTGAGTATTCCGCGTGTGCAACTGTTTTGCACCCGTTGTATTTGAACGTAGAGCCTATCACACCCGATCATCACGTGGTGTCTCAGCACGAAGAACTTTCGCAACGGTGCATACTCAGGGAGAACACTTCTTGATAATTAGTGAGAGATCATCTTATAATGCTACCGTCAATCAAAGCAAGATAAGATGCATAAAAGATAAACATCACATGCAATAAATATAAGTGATATGATATGGCCACCATCATCTTGTGCTTGTGATCTCCATCTTCGAAGCACCGTCATGATCACCATCGTCACTGGCGCGACACCTTGATCTCCATCATAGCATCGTTGTCGTCTCTCCAATCTTATGCTTCCACAACTATCGCTACCGCTTAGTGATAAAGTAAAGCATTACAGCGCGATTGCATTGCATACAATAAAGCGACAACCATATGGCTCCTGCCAGTTGCCGATAACTCGGTTACAAAACATGATCATCTCATACAATAAAATTTAGCATCATGTCTTGACCATATCACATCACAACATGCCCTGCAAAAACAAGTTAGACGTCCTCTACTTTGTTGTTGCATGTTTTACGTGGCTGCTACGGGCTTAAGCAAGAACCAATCTTACCTACGCATCAAAACCACAATGATAGTTTGTCAAGTTGGTGCTGTTTTAACCTTCACAAGGACCGGGCGTAGCCACACTTGGTTCAACTAAAGTTGGAGAAACTGTCACCCGCAAGCCACCTATGTGCAAAGCACGTCAGGAGAACCGGTCTCGCGTAAGCGTACGCGTAATGTCGGTCCGGGCCGCTTCGTCCAACAATACCGCCGAACCAAAGTATGACATGCTGGTAAGCAGTATGACTTATATCGCCCACAACTCACTTGTGTTCTACTCGTGCATATAACATCAACATATAAAACCTAGGCTCGGATGCCACTGTTGGGTTTCGTAGTAATTTCAAAAAAATTCCTACGCACACGCAAGATCATGGTGATGCATAGCAACGAGAGGGGGAGAGTGTGATCTACGTACCCTTGTAGATCGACAACGGAAGCGTTAATTTGGTTGATGTAGTTGTACGTCTTCACGGCTCGACCGATCAAGGACCGAAACTACGGCACCTCCGAGTTCTAGCACACGTTCAGCTCGATGACGATCCCCGGACTCCGATCCAGCAAAGTGTCGGGGAAGAGTTCCGTCAGCACGACGGCGTGGTGACGATCTTGATGTACTACTATCGTAGGGCTTCGCCTAAGCACCGCTACAATATTATCGAGGACTATGGTGGAAGGGGGCACCGCACACGGCTAAGAATATGATCACGTGGATCAACTTGTTTCCCTAGGGGGTGCCCCTGCCTCCGTATATAAAGGTTCAAGGGAGGGGGGCCGGCCGGCCAGGAGAGGCGCGCCAGGAGGAGTCCTACTCCCTCTGGGAGTAGGACTCCCCCCTTTCCTAGTTGGAATAGGATTCCTGGAGGGGGGGAAGAGGAGAGAGAGGAGGAAGGGGGACCGGCCCCCTCTCCTTGTCCAATTCGGACCAAGGGGGGGAGGGGCGCGCGGCCCATCTCTGGCCACCTCTCCTCTCTTCCACTAAGGCCCACTAAGGCCCATATACCTCCCGGGGGGTTCCGGTAACCTCCCGGTACTCCGGTAAAATCCCGATTTCACCCGGAACACTTCTGATATCCAAACATAGGCTTCCAATATATCAATCTTTATGTCTCGACCATTTCGAGACTCCTCATCATGTCCGTGATCACATCCGGGACTCCGAACAACCTTCGGTACATCAAAATGCATAAACTCATAATCTAACTGTCATCGTAACCTTAAGCGTGCGGATCCTACGGGTTCGAGAACAATGTAGACATGACCGAGACACGTCTCCGGTCAATAACCAATAGCGGAACCTGGATGCTCATATTGGCTCCTACATATTCTACGAAGATCTTTTATCGGTCAGACCGCATAACAACATACGTTGTTCCCTTTGTCATCGGTATGTTACTTGGCCCGAGATTCGATCGTCGGTATCTTAATACCTAGTTCAATCTCGTTACCGGCAAGTCTCTTTACTCGTTCTGTAATACTTCATCCCGCAACTAACTCATTAGTTGCAATGCTTGCAAGGCTTAAGTGATGTGCATTACCGAGAGGGCCCAGAGATACCTCTCCGACAATCGGAGTGACAAATCCTAATCTCGAAATACGCCAACCCAACATGTACCTTTGGAGACACCTGTAGAGCACCTTTATAATCACCCAGTTACGTTGTGACGTTTGGTAGCACACAAAGTGTTCCTCTGGTAAACGGGAGTTGCGTAATCTCATAGTCATAGGAACATGTATAAGTCATGAAGAAAGCAATAGCAACATACCAAACGATCAAGTGCTAAGCTAACGGAATGGGTCAAGTCAATCACATCATTCTCCTAATGATGTGATCCCGTTAATCAAATGACAACTCATGTCTATGGCTAGGAAACATAACCATCTTTGATCTAACGAGCTAGTCAAGTAGAGGCATACTAGTGACACTCTGTTTGTCTATGTATTCACACATGTATTATGTTTCCGGTTAATACAATTCTAGCATGAATAATAAACTTTATCATGATATAAGGAAATAAATAATAACTTTATTATTGCCTCTAGGGCATATTTCCTTCAGTATGCGCGAGTAGGCGTTCGAGACCCCGCCCGTATGTACACATACATGGCCGTATTTTCTTTCTTGCACCCTGACCGCTGTACGTATGTGTACATGCTACGTGCGCGCCTCTACTACGACACGTGCACGCCTCTACGTCGACCAGTATATATGTACGTACACATTCGCGACCAGAATGACAATGCTACGTACGCTTCGACCAGGTGGGTCCCGACTATCAGGCACTTCCTTGCGTGCGAAGATGTAGCTGGTGGGTCCCAGCAGTCAGGGGGCGAATCGTTTTTTTGTTGCCCGGATGCACTTCCTTGCGTGCGAAGGTGTAGCTGGTGGGTCCCAGCAGTCAGGGGGGAAACGTTTATTTCGCGAAATACGGTGGCCCGTCCGGTGGGTCCCCGCTGTCAGGTGGAGGAATAATTATTTTGCACGTAATAAGGAGGCACTTCCTTGCTGCAGCCGTGGACCCAGCTGTCAGCCTCTCCACATACAGTCCACATCCGATGGAAGTTGTTCCTTGACCACGTTGACCACGCTGCGCCGAGAGCACCAGGGCGTTGGACGACAGCGAGGCCTAGGAAGGGGACGACGGGGAGCCGGGGAAGACGCGACAGTGGAAGCCCACGCGGAGAGGAGTATGAGGGTTCACTGGTTTGGCTGCGGTGTGAGGCTGCCGTCGCCGCAGGGCCTGGCCAGCGGTGGGAATAGTAGGGGGCGGTGAGGCCTCCGCGGCAGCACAGCCGACCACGGGAGGCAGGAGCATGCGGCACGACCGGCGCTGCTTTGGGCGGCTGGAGCAAGAAGACCATAGGTTGAAGAAGCACTACGGCTGTTGGATGGACATCGTACGGTCACTGGAGTTAGAATCGTTCATAATGACTAAAGTTGACACAGGCCCCCGTCCCGGTCAACTTAGTAGGCCCACAAGTTAGCCTCCCACCATGGTGGGTCCCAGCTAGCAGGGGGAGTATTCTTTTTTTTGTGCGTAATAAGGAGGCACTTTCGGTGGGTCCGAGCTGACAGCGGGGGGGGGGGGGGAACGTTTTTTCGCGAAATACGCTGGCCCGTCCGGTGGGTCCGAGCAGTCAGGGGGGAAACGTTTTTTCGCGAAATAAGGTGGCCCGTCTGGTGGGTCCCTGCTGTAAGGTGGAGGAATAATTATTTTCGCGTAATAAGGAGGCACTTCCTTGCGGCCGCCTGGACCCAGCTGTCAGCCTCTCCACGTACAGTACTCTTTCGATGGAAGTCGGTCGTTGACCACGTTGACCACGCCGCGCCGAGAGCACCAGGGCGGTGGTTTGGACGACGGTGAGGCCTAGGAAGGGGACAACGCGGAGCCGGGGAAGACGCAGCAGTGGAAGCCCGCACGGAGAGGAGTACGAGGGTTCACTGGTTTGGCTGCGGTGTGAGGCTGTCGTCGCCGCAGAATAACAGGGGGTGTGGGAGAGTGGAGGGATGGCCTGGCCAGCGGTGGGAGTAGTATGGGGCAGTGAGGCCTCGGCGGCAACACAGCCGGCCACGGGAGGCAGGAGCAGGCGGCACGACCGGCGCTGCTTTGGGCGGCTGGACCAAGAAGACCAGAGGTTGAAGAAGCGCTACGGCCGTTGGATGGATATCGTACGGTCACTGAAGCTGGAAACATTTATTATTGACTAAGTTGACAAAGCCCTTGGTACGCTCCAACTTAGTAGGCCCACAGGTCAGCCTCTGAAACGGTGCACCCCAGATGTCAGGGGAAGGAATCATTTTTTGGGCGGCCGAAGCTAAGAATATCCGAGATTGAAGAAGAAGCACGACATCCGTTGGATAGACATCCAACGGCCACTGCTGCTAGAACCGTGTGTTGACTATAATAAGTTGGCAAAGCCTTGCATACGCGTCAACTTATTTTTTTAGGGGACGCGTCACTTAGTAGGCCCACAAGTGTGTGGCAGAGAACTTATAGCCCATTTGCGTTTTGTAAGAATGTACAACCCATTTTGGAATTCTAATGGAATTTACAACAGCCCATTTACAGTTTGTTAAAAGTACAACCCATTTTCTAGCTAGGACAATGATTAATAATTTCAACCAACCGTTAAAGACAGAATTCAATAAAATTTCCCACATTTTAATGGGCTCCGAAATATTTTTATCCTGAAATTTCTAGTCAGATTAAATATAAATTTGTATTACGTAAAAATCCAACGAAACATTGCGCGCGCAACAATGAAAATTTCAAAATTTCAAAATCCATAAATAATATTTTATAAACTAATTTCGTGTTTGGTGCATTTTTTATAGTTACTGCCCAGTTTTTATAATTACATCCCATTTATTATTTTTTAAAGCCCATTTTCCTGTTAAGCCTAATGCATCCCTCCTAGGAAAGATTTGCAGCCCAGCGGGGCGGAGAATAACAAGTTGACCTTGCCTGGGTATTCCTCAAAAAGACGTACAGCTGGGCTAGCCATTTTCATCTTGAAAAAAATTAGTATCTGGGCTGGATATCTGGCCTGGGCTAGACGGGCCACAACCCGCCCAGTTAATACCCTGCTCTCCTCTGAACAACAACGAAATCATCGCCAAGAAAACTCTGCAGTGCTCACGCCTCAAAAACACAAATACTGCTCGAGCTGCTTGGTCCCAGCTGTAGGTCGCACCTTGTGCCATTCTCTCGTTTATATTGACTACATAGGTTGACAATGGTGTGGGACCGTGATGTCAGGAAACCAGGAGAAAGCAAAAAAATATAGTTGTACATAATAAGGAGGCACTTGCGTACGTACGGCTATGGCCCTAGTGGGTCCCTAGTGTCATCCAGTCAAAATAAAGTCATCTCCTGAATCCTCATGTTCGTTGATGATGTTAACAATGCTCGGCGCCACGGCGAGCGCAACAACTCGAAGGACAACGGAGAGGGCCTCGTGGGCCCTACGGATGGTCTGATACAGTGCCCGCTACTCATTCAGGAAGCCAGGATCATCGGACACCTATGAGCACCTTCGACAAACTGAGACGACATGAAACGTAAGGCCGCGCTTGGGAGCTCTGGTTTATTTCAAACCTCTATTAACATACAAGTGTAATTTACTCATCATCGAAAACAACGCATAAAATACAGGTGTAATGAAACCGAGGGCCCGAGGTCTGTAAGTAAAACCGACGGGTTACGCGTGTAATTTGAGATACCAGTGTATATTTTATGAGCACTACTATATGGACGACATTACCAGACGATACATGCATGACGTGCGTATCATGCCATCCATGGGCAAGGCTGAAATAGCAGCTAACGGGTGGATTAGCAATCGTCCGAGTGTCATTCAGCGTTTTTATCGTGTGTCAAGTACTTCCAATATTTTACTAGTCGAAATCGACCAACCAAGCGCCTTCGCCCGAGACCATCTGCTTTAATTTACAAGCGTCCGTTTTACAAGCGGTTTTGGTTGGAAAACGACGATCCAATCACGGCCTAATATCATGAGTTGGTCGGAAGATCATATGGTTTCACGTCTAACCTACCCGACTTGTCGTATAGGCTATGAATGAAACATCAGACGATGAACTTCTTAAGCATGGAAACAACAGAAGAGGATGATCTTCTTAACAAGCAAATCACTGGCATTAGATCGACATGCAAAACAATACAAAGCATTATTCTCAAGAGACACGATGAACATCTCGTGATGCCGCATGCCACAACATTCCAAGCTCAACTTTGCAATCAAACACAAGGCCTGGCATTACATAGACAATATTCAGAACAAACTCTTAACATAGGAATATCTCAGCAGAGTAACTATTTACTTCTAAATTGAACACAGAAATAGGAAAAAACACTCGACGCTGCTCACAGCAAGGGCGTCCCACTCAAAAATATCAAATGCATGTCTTCTGGCTAACATCAATGAGCAAATTTTGACAAGGTTTTCCAGTTCCAATATATTAAACTAACGTCTTCTTGCTAACATCAATGATTAAACTTTGACAAGCTTTTCCCATTCAAAATATGTAATGCCTATGATCGTGGAGTCCTGTCGCTTCTTGCTAACATCAATGATTAAACTTTGACAAGCTTTTCCCATTCAAAATATGTAATGCCTATGATCTTGGAGTCCTGTCGCTTCTTGTACTTGTTTGGGCACTTCTTGCCCAGGGCACTCCATGTGTTGTTAAATTGCCAATGGTCTCTCCAGACTAGTCATGTCACCGGTGTCTAATATTTATGGCACCGGCTGTAGCAATGGAGGGATTCGGTGCCAAACTAAGAAAAGGTGAAATTGGCACCTCTTTTGGCCTACATAGTGGAAGGCCTAATACTCTGTAAAGCTTCTCGGTCATTCCTTCTGTAATGTAGCGCAAACAATGACTGCTTCTTTCTGCAAAGTGGAACGACCAACTGGACCCAGTAATGCAGCAGTTTGCCTTGGACACATTGGCTCCTTTTGTGCAGTTGAACTAAAATCGAAGTCGGAATAAAACCGATCTTTAATTTTGATATCCTTGTAAGCAACAAAAGGTATAAGGGAAACAATTACTGAGAAATAACGGTTGATGACTTGTACTCCCAGAAGAAAAACATCTACTGATCTACCTTATCTTACTGGGAAACAAAGCAGGAGAGTAGCAATTCTCAATCAGTGTGATTCATTCATATTAACTGAGACATTATCTTAACAATGCCTTGTTTCAAGATGTATAAAGAACGAAAAAGCAGAAAAGTAACATTCCTAAAACAATGCGACTGATTCATTTTAACAGAGACATTATCTTAACAATAGCTTGGTTAAACATGTAGAAAGAACTACAAAGCAGGATAGTACTATTTGTAAAACACTGTAAGTCTGTAACTGATATATAATAACGGAGACATTATCTGAACAATACATTTCTTAAACATGTACTCCGTCCGATCCCTAACAGAAATGGTACTCCTGCCGATCCCTAACAAGTGTTTGCAGTTTTGAACTAAGATTCAGTTCCACGGTAGAGTGGGCGCAAAAACAGTATGTGCTTCCATCTACTTATAAAGGGGGTGATGCAGATTTTGTTGTAACAAAGCAACAAGCATCATGTCTGGGTTGGTTCCATTTTTTGTTCACTACTTAATGGGAAAAGACAACAATACAATAGCTTCAATTCAACATTTATTTAAAATAGTACCAATACAAGTAGCACATCATCTCAAAGCACACTGCATAATCATGTGGATGAAGGCCTGTACTGACATTTCATGAGACCGACAATGATAAAATACGAATCTGCCAACACGAATAGGAAATCCAATCTCGTTTTGTGCAGTTGCACTGAAATCAAGCAAAGTGTTTCGCGTAGCGAAGCAAAATGTCGCAATAGCAACAAGTTGAATAGATACCCCTGTATAAATAGAGGCAAAAAAGGAATCAATTACTAGCTAATAAAGGAGGATGAAACATGCGGCCACAAAAATGGTAATCCCGCCAATCCCTAACAAGTGTTGTAGTTTTGAAATAAGATTCAGTAGTTAATTCTGAGAGTGGCATCAATTACTGGCTTATAAAGGGGGTGATGCTGAATTTGTTGTAACAAAGCAACAAGCATCATGTCTGGGTTGGTCCCATTTTTGTTCACTACTTAATGGGAAAAGACAACAATACAATAGCTTCAATTCATCATTTATTTAAAACAGTACCAATACAAGTAGCACAACATCTCAAAACACACTGCACGATCATGTGGATGAAGGCAAGTACCAACCTATCATGACGCACACAAGATCACGTACGAATCTGCCAACACGAATAGGAAATCCAATCTCGTTTTGTGCAGTTGCACTGAAATCAAGCAAAGTGTTTCGCGTAGCGAAGCAAAATGTCACAATAGCAACAAGTTGAATAGATATCCCTGTATAAACAGAGGCAAAAAAGGAATCAATTACTGGCTAATAAAGGAGGATGAAACATGCGGCCACAAAAATGGTAATCCCGCCAATCCCTAACAAGTGTTGCAGTTTTGAAATAAGATTCAGTAGTTAATTCTGAGAGTGGCATCAATTACTGGCTTATAAAGGGGGTGATGCTGAATTTGTTGTAACAAAGCAACAAGCATCATGTCTGGGTTGGTCCCATTTTTGTTCACTACTTAATGGGAAAAGACAGCAATACAATAGCTTCAATTCATCATTTATTTAAAACAGTACCAATACAAGTAGCACAGTATCTCAAAGCACACTGCATGATCATGTGGATGAAGGAAAGTACCAACCTTTCATGAGACGACCAACATAAAATACGAATCTACCAACACGAATAGGAAATCCAATCAAGTTTTGTGCAGTTGCACTGAAATCAAGCAAAGTTGCCGGTGTGACATTTAAGTTTTCTATAGCAACAACAAGTTAATAGATATCCCTGTTTTAAGAGGCAAAAAAGAAAACAATTACTGGCCAATAAAGGAGGATGAAACATGCGGCCACAAAAAGAAGCATCTACCTTATCTTGATGGAAAACAAAGTATAGGACAGTAGCATTTCTAAAACGGTTGCATTGAGTCATATTAACAGAGAAATTCTTTTAAAACAGATCAGTAGTTAATTCTGAGATTAACAACAGCAAAATAGCTGCATGGGACATGCCAGCACCATGTGCCTCCACACATATAAATGGGTGATGCAGAGTGTGTATCCAAGCAACATATATGCGCTGGTCCCATATTTGTTCTCTTTGAACCTTCTTCCTATGTGAGGGCAGCAAATCTAGTCATGCACAAACTACCCGACCCCCCAGTTTCTTTCCCTTTTCAACAAAGAGATCGGTTCCTTACAGATGTGTGTACTGGGTTACCCCCTTTTCCCCTTTTCGACCTACAAAGCGGCTGGATAGCCAGTCTATACTACTTTCCGCCCCTCCTTTCCTCATTGAACCACGTCCTAGATTCTTGCTCCAGCCCACCGCACCCTTCTTTCCTCTTTGAACCAAGACCTAGATTCGACTACAGATCGAAAAAGATCCACATGCAGCTAGAGCAACGACGGTTTCAAAGAAACTTATACCTTAGGGTCGTCGGGATGTGGCAAGGCATGCGGCGAGAGGCCGGATCTGCCCACACTACGTACGACAGCGAGGAAGAAGGGGTCGGTGGCCCTCCCGCATAGGCGCTGGGTGAAAGAGAACAGCGTAACCGGCAGTGGATTGCCTCCCTCGCCGAAGGCGATAGAGTGAACGGTGCACCTCCTCCCCTTCCCGGTGCGACGGGATACGGACGCCTCCTTCACCAGCTGTGAGGAGGGAGAGAGAGACAAGAGGCCAACACAGTCTTGTTTAAATCTGGTGAAGAGAGGGTGAGAGACTGTGAATATAGCAAACCCTAGAAAATGAACGCTGAGCCTCCAGCGTGTAACATATATGTAGTGCGGCGAGCGTGTGGAGAGTGCAAACCCTAGCGAACAAGCGCTGACACGGCCGGTCCTGACCAACCCGAACCCTCTTCATCACCCGCGCGTGCTTCCCGCACGAAACGGTCAGTGCTGCATTCATGCCCATCCAGAGCGGATGCGACCTCTCACTGGCGCCAGCATTTAAGCGGCGCACCGGCCGAGAGAGCGTCGCCCGCCGCTTCCGGGTGCACGCGGCTGCTCCGCGTTCAAAGGTCGCAATAGCCGGCTACAACATGCGCGATCTCGTCCAGTAGTAAGTTCTCGGGAGTCCGTGCTACAGCTAGCTGTCCTCCCCCAACTCGTCAATCTCTTCCAGTAGTGCTAGTACTCCATGGCGTGATCCATCGACAAGCAGGCGGGAAAGTTATGGTATACTACTCGGTTTGCGGTGAGTGGCATGCCGAGCGACCGTGTGGGGTCGAACCGTGGAGGAGGGTGAGACACGAACACGACAGGCGTGATTTAAACATTGGTTTTGCTCGATGGCGCGATCCAACGAAACGAAACGTTGGTTTCTCTCCGTTTCCATTTTTTTCCGGAAAAAACGGAAACTTTTCCACTCCATTTTCATTCCTATTCCAAGGTTGCCCCGTTACAACATTCCATCAAATACAAAGGAAAACTAACACGCATCCTGATGCATCTCAATGATTCACAGATCATAGCCAATATTTACTTCACAACTAAAGAAAAAAGTTGTGAGAGCGTGTACGATAGAAAAACTACTGATGGGGTCACTACGACTTAAACCCTAAACCCTAAACATGATTTAATTTCCTGGCCAGGTAGAACCTATCGAAGGAAAGACGGCTGGCACCCTCGGATCATATGATGCTTTTGTGCAGTTCCACTAAAATCGAACTGAGCATCCCTGATGGCAAAGATATTGAAGAAATGTGATTAGAATAATAGTACTGGCACTAGTTCATGAGACATAAACTCATCCCAAGTAGAAGCCGGTAGAAGTAGAGAAAGATCGACATGGAGATGGAGCTACGGCAGTGGAGCAAGCCGGCTCCAAAAGTAAGATGGACTACCTGGGACGTCGGGCTATAGCTAGAAGGGCGGTTGGGACGCGGCATCGGCCCATACCGCGGTGACCCCCGATTGGGACGCACCGACTGTGGGTTTTCTCCCTCGCCGATGTCGACCGCATCTACGCAGAACATTGTTCCCTTCCCCCAGCTGCGGGATCAGGCCCGTCGTTCTATGCTTGTGAAGAGAGCAATCTAAGCAAGCAGGCTTGTAGCTTAGGCTCCTGCTAGTGTATATATAGTGGTTTTCTTTTTCTCTCCATATCAACCATTTTATATTGCGTACGTGTCATTCAAGAGTGAAATGATGGTTGCTTCTTCCGACCAACTTATTGTGTGATTTGACTGCTCCTTAGTGGCCCCTACACGTACTCCCCCTACGTGTATGCAACAGTCACACGTACACATGGACGCAAAAACGCGCGTGATGCCCTAATGCATGCATGTCCGAGCACACGACGGAACACACACGGTCATGCTCAAGTGCTCAACCTACACGTGCATGCACACACATACTCAGTCAGGGTGAGCTAGTGACCGTATGAACACCGGAAAATATATATATTGAGCGCAATGAGCGTATTATGAAGTCCACTGACCGTATTTTTACAAATATACAGTGATAGACAGTGTATTTATCTCATTTGAAATTAAGTCATATTAACCGGAGAGGAGACAGCATGGACTAGCATTACTTTGCTGTGTCCCGTTAACTTGCCGAACGAGGAGAAGGTTGCAGGACGGGAGAAGCTTGCGCGCGGTGGCTCGCAGGACAAGGAGAAACTTTTGACTAATGCAAGCTCTCCCTCGCTCAGGCGGTGGACGTGCAACAGTTAATTCGGTGTCAGATTGCCAGAAGCATACACTATACTACTAGTGCTATTATTGTTCGACTTCCCGAACAGCCAAGCGCAAAGTTTACTAGTACTACTACTATAGTCCATAAAGGTACGTACTATACTAGTACTAGGAACCGGATGGAGGAGCGTCTGCACTCTTATTATAATTTTAAAATGTGATAAAGCAATCTTCAACACATTTGGTTCTCTTCGAGGGTTCTCGCATGTGATAATGGAAGTTGATTGCATGGAACACTCACCACAATTCTCGCTTAATTCTGGCTCATATCCTGTTACAAATAGTAGTGCTCAGTAATATTTCCTCTTTTTTTGTTATTCAGCATGTAAACAGGTCAGCAAACCTTGCGGCGCATCTTCGTGCGAACCGTACTTGCTGCACTTTGAATGTGGCCGAGAGCTGGCTTGATGAAACACCTTGCTTCCTACTTCTTTTTTTGTGGGGTACCTCGCTTCCTAGTGACCAGTGTCTTGGCTGATCGTCCTAAGAATGCTTATATATATATATATATATGAATAAAGCTCTCTCATTTACCCGCAAAAAAGATTAAGCCATATTAACCGAAAAGGAGGGAGTATGGACTAGCACTACTTTTTGGTGTGTCCCGTCAACTCGCAGAACAAGGAGAAGCTTGCAGGACAAGGTGAAGCTCGCTTACGCCTTTTGACTAATCCAACCTACCCTCGGTGGACATGCATCAGTCCATTCGGTGTCAGATTGTCAGAGGCATACACTGTAGTACCCAACATGCGGAGTACCATCATTGTTCAACTTCACGAAGGGGCGAAGAGCCAAGCGTAGTAGTACGCGTACTTGGTTTTGCACCTTCATACTACTCCATCCTCCGTCACAGTTTACAGGGCGCGCTTCATTATGATGCATTTCTCTCAATGCATTTTCACCACCAGAGAGACTTTAGACGCGTTTGGTTTAATGCTCAATTAATTAGGGCGTGGTAACCGCAATCAATTCCACAATTTTCTCTCCATGTACTGTACTACTACGGAGTGCATGCATGTGTGTAACCGGGGTGGAAGCACTGCATGCATGTGTGTACGCATTATTCCCTCTAGTAATAGACGTCGTGCCATAACTACCAATGCTATTTTTCAGGCCGATCGCTAGTCGCCTTGGTCCCACAGATTTTTTTTCTTTTTTCTGAAGCACGCTGTATAAACAGTGACAGATGGAGTAGTATGAGCGGATTCAAAGAAGAGTGTATTGATGGTTGCTTCTTCAGAGCAACTTACAGTGGGAAAGGTGGGGCTTATGATTTGACTGCTCATTACTCACTATTAATGTGGCGCAACGACCAGGCTGAGTCTCCCATGCGGTTGTGCACTACCCACTCGGTTCTTAAATATACTCCGGAGTATTTGTCTTTCTAGAGATTTCAACGAGTGACTACTCAAATATTTGTCTTTTTAGAGATTTCAAATGGACTGGCACATACGGATGTATATAGACATATTTTAGAGTGTAGATTCACTCATTTTGCTCCGTATGTAGTCACTTGTTGAAATCTCTGTTAAGACGAATAGAATATTTAGGAACGGTGGGAGTACACATACGAAGCAAAATGAGTGAATCTACACTCTAAAATATGCCCGTTTGAAATTTGTAAAAAGACAAATATTTAGGAACGAAGGAGTATAATTTTGTGCATGGCACATGGACCCGGATGATGAAGAGGCTTCTGGCAATGCTATCAAGCTTCCATCATTTGTTTACATAATTGACGTACTATACAAATAATTTTCCAGCGACATGAAATTGTACAATGGTGTGAGCTTTCAGCTTTTGTTTCGCGTGTCTTGCCATCGATGCTCTTTCGGAAACAATAAAAAACTAACTTCCTTGCTAATGCATGTCAATTATTAGCAGATCAGAGCTAATAATTACATCACAACTGAAGACAAAGTTGTGAGAAGGTGTTAAATTAAAATTGATCCATGCTTTCATTGGCAGCAACGTCCCCCCAGCTCTGTCTAAATCAACAAGGCATGTTGGGAAAAAAGTAGCTGTCTGGAGCGTGCAACATTCCGATCATTTTGTGTAGTTCCACTAAAATAGAGTTGAGCGTCCCTGTTCCAAAGATATCAAGTGTGATTACGATAATAGAGGACTACTGATGAAACAATAAACACACAAATAGAAGCCGGTCACCTTTGCAGTCTCTCTTAAGACTAACTAGTTGGAGAAGATTAGGCTCGGAGTTGGATGAGGAGGATAGAGCAAAACCAATCTCCCTTTGTGCAGTCGCACTGAAATGTAGAGACGTTGCCCGTGTGACATTTTAGTACAACTGCACAAAACACTCTTAAGAAAAAAGTGATTTGTGTAGTTCACCAAAAGGTCGCAATAGCAACGAGGTGAAATGGATAGCCCTGTTTGCAAAAAAGAGGTAGAAAGGAAACAATTACTAGCCAATAACAGTTGATGACACATGTGATGACAAAAAAGAAGCATATTCCTTGTCCTAAGGGAAGATAACAACACGGTTGTGTTTGTCTAAAACGGTGTGAGGATGAGAATGCAATATGGAAAGTACGCCGGACGAGCTACGTTTTGGGCAAAGAACTATGGAAGATCCACATGCAGCGACGTGGGAAAATGGGAAGTGGAGCAAGGCCGGAGGGGATACCTGGAGGTCGTCGGGATGTAACTGAGTGAGCAGCGGCGGGCGGAATCTGTGAGCAGGTGGCGTAGGCCCTGCCGCGCCGGAGCTTGGTCAGAGAGAACGACGTATACCGCAGATCGGGACGTGCTGCCTCGGCGCCGTCGAACGAAGAAACGATGCACTTCCTCCCTTTCCCCCGGCGGACGGGATGCGGCCAGATCAGTGACCAACGGTGAGAGAGAGAGAGGCCACCGCACTCCCTTTCCCCCGGCGGACGGGATGCAGCCGGATCAGTGACCAACGGTGAGAGAGAGAGAGGCCACCGCACTCCCTTTCCCCCAGTGGACGGGATGTGGCCGGATCAGTGACCAATGGTGAGAGAGAGAGAGGCCACCGGAGCCTTGCGTGAGATACTCTGAAGAGCGGACTACCTTTTCCTCCGTAAAAATCATTTTATATTCTGTGTACGTGCCATTGAGCGCTATAACTTTATTTAAAAATAACGCAGCAACGCGTCAAGTCGAACTTTGTTTCGTGCATGCGTGGTACACGACCTCCCTAGGTAAACAACCGCTACAGGCGTTCAAATTAGCACGTGGGCTGCCATTTCGTAAAGAAATGAGCTCCACCGTGTACCCGTGCGGGTGTGGCTGGGCATGAAGCGTGAGTACGTGCACGATGCACCTATTCTCTTCTTGTATACGTACACCACCTACGTGGGGTTGTGTGAGAGAGATACAAACCTAGAGAGATATAGGGGTTGTTTGGTTCTAGGCCTAGGAGTGCCATATTTGGGGCTGTTTGGTTTGTGACTAAGTTTGCCAAAGGTTACCACACCTAAGGTTAGGCAAGTTTGACCAACTTAGTGGGTGTTTGGTTCAAGCCACACTTTAGGCAAGCCACACTTAGGCCCACATGGTATGCACATAAAAAGTGTGGCAGGATTCCCTTAGGCTTGCCAACTTGTGGCTCTCATTTTGAAGAACTAACCTTAGGCAAGTTTGGCAACATTGTATGGCAAAATGTGGCACTCCTAGTCCTAGAACCAAATGACCCCTTCTTGCCACACTTGCCTAAGGTTAGTTCTTCAAAATGAGAGCCACAAGTTGGCAAGCCTAAGGGAATCTTGCCACACTTTTTGAGTGTATGTCATGTGGGGCCCTAGTGTGGCAAAAAGTATATTGCCTAAGGTAAGGCTTGAACCAAACACTCTCCTAAGTTGGTCAAAGTTGCCTAACCTTAGGTGTGGCAACATGTGGCAACCATAGTCACAAACCAAACAGCCCCATAGTGTGTGGGTTCTTGAGAGTTTTTTTGTGGGGGGGTCAATCAAAAAATTTAACATATGCAATGTGTGTGAATAGAGTCCTGGATATAACATATATATAGAGGGATGATCCACGAGAAGAGAGTGGAGGTATCATCGGCTTGAGGTGTCCATAGAATCGAAGAGAGGGATGATGTGTGTGTGTGTGTATGTGTGTGCGCGCGCGATCGATAAAGAGTGCCATCGAATTTGTGTGTGCCCACGTCAAAGATATAGAGTGGCTGGCCTACTGGAACGTGAGATGGGACATGTGCAGTTTGTCTCTGTGGCATGGATACCTACTTGCAGCGCTCGACTATCGGTGTGGGGGGGGAGAGGGAGGCCCAATTAACTATAGAGGTACAATGGCTGGTATATGTGTGGAGGAGGAGAGAGGCCTACCTCATGTATTAAGGAGATCGATCTGCCTCATGTATTAACGGAGATCGATCGGCATCCATGCATATGTGTAGGAGATGAATAAGGTTGAGAGAGAGATACAGAGCTAGAGTGTTGGAGGGGGTGGTAGTGGAGTTGCTTCTAACAAATGGTGGGATAGGCTTGCTAGACAAACGGAGGGCACGCCCACAATATCAATAAGAGAGGAGATGGCTGCTTGTTGTCTGTGCACGTGCGTGTGAGAGACGGGTCAGGAGGCATGCACGAATGATGAGGGGGGACGATGTGGCTGTGGTAAGCAGACGTAACTACATAGGAAGATCAATCGCCCTTTGTAAGAGAAAGGAGAGACATAACTTGTGAGGTACGTCGATCGATGGGGGGTAGTTAAAGTCGATCTAGGTATATGTTGGGAGATCGATCGGTATACATGCATGTGTGTGTTAGAAGCAAATGAGGCACGAGGAGAAGGATAGAGAGAGAGGGATGCATGTAGGAGGTGGTACGAGAGGCATACTATATCGAGGGGGAGGAGTGTGCGAGTATGAGAACGATGAAAAGAGTGATGGGAGTGAGGCATGGATGGTGACAAGAGAAGAGGGGAAGCTTGTGTTTGTGCTAGGCACACCTGGCTAGAGTCGTTGTTTTGATGCTACTCGTCGTCTTGTTTCCAACAAGCTTGAGTTTGCTCAATTCGGAGCTCATATGCAGAAGTTATGGCAGTTCTGGTTTTCTTGAGTGTGGTTTTTGTCAGGGTCCCAGCGGTAGTACCGTGGTACCCACCGGTAGTACTGCTGAGGAGTCACAAGCGGTAGTACCGCTCCGCAGCGGTAGTACCGGCGGTGACTCCGCAACAGTACTACTGTTGGCTTACCAGGTCCCTACCGCGTCGATTCGAGGGGTCTTTTTCTGTGTCAGATTGTGCGGTACCTCGCTGCGGCAGTACCGCTCCTTAGCGGCAGTACCGCCCTTCCTCCGCGGTAGTACCGCCCGGTTCCCTCTTTCCCTTTCCCCTTTGTTCTGCGTGGCAGTACCGCCGAAGGGAGCGGTAGTACCGCTTAACCCAGCGGTAGTACCGCTGTCTCCTGCGGTACTACTGCCCCAAGGTTCATGTTTTGTTGCTCCTTTTCCCTGTTTCTTCTGCCTGAGCGGTAGTACCGCTCGTGTGCGGGCTGAGCACATAACGGTTGGATTTTCCCCCTCCTATAAAAGGGGGTCTTCTTCCCCAATGAATCTTATCCTTTGAGCTCGTGTTCTTCCCCCATTGTTGACCTTCTTCGAGCTTGCTAACTCTCAATCCCTACATGGATTCTTGCTAGTTTTTGAGGGAAAAGAGAGAGGAGATCTAGATCCAGATTTCCACCAATCACTTTCTCCTCTAGGTGAGGGGAACCCCTTGGATCTAGATCTTGGAGTTCTTGGTGTTCTCTTTCTTGTTCTTTCTCTCATTTTCCTCCCTAGCATTAGTTGCTTCGGTGGGATTTGAGAGAGAAGGACTTGGGCACTCCGTCTGCCGTTGCCATTGCATTTGGTGCATCGGTTTGAGTTCTCCACGTGATACGTGGGAGTTACAAGTTGAGAAGCTTATTACTCTTGGGTGCTTGGTACCCTTGAGCTTGTTCCTCTTGGGTGCTTGGGCGCCCTAGACGGTTGTTGGTGTTCGGAGCTCAATCGTTGTGGTGCAAATCTCCGGGCAAGTGTCGGGGTCTCCAATTAGGTTGTGGAGATCGCCCCGAGAAATTTGACTGGTACCGGTGACCGCCCCCAAGGGTTGCCAAAGTGTACGGGTTCGGTGACCGCCCCCAAGGGTTGCCATTTGTACGGGTTCGGTGACCGCCCTCAAGGGTCCCTTAGTGGAATCACGACATCTTGCATTGTGCGAGAGCGTGAGGAGATTACGGTGGCCCTAGTGGCTTCTTGGGGAGCATTGTGCCTCCACACCGCTCCAAACGGAGATTAGCACCCGCAAGGGTGTGAACTTCGGGATACATCATCGTCTCCTCGTGCCTCGGTTATCTCTTACCCGAGCCCTTTACTTATGCACTTTACTTTGTGATAGCCATATTGTTTCTTGTCATATATCTTGCTATCACATAGTTGCTTATCTTTCTTAGCATAAGTTGTTGGTGCACATAGGTTAGCCTAGTTGTTTTAGGTTTTGTGCTTGGCAAATTAACCGCTAGGTTTATTCCGCATTTGTTCAAGCCTAAACCGTAATTATTTTAAAACGCCTATTCACCCCCCCTCTAGGCGACATCCACGATCTTTCAATAGTGTTTCAAACCAACGGATGTGTGAATATATATAACGGTGATACACATGGTGTGGTTATGAACATGGTATACTACATTTAATATATTTTATCTCTACTCTTATAAAAAACGGAGTTGTTGATGCTGGTGTGCCTGCCATCCTGCATTATAGGCCGTCTGATTTATATCTGGCGGATAGCAAGGAAACTATGATGGTTGAAGTTGGCAACAATCATGATTGTAGATTCTTATTCAAATAGAGAAACGAATTCAAATTTAGTTCGAATTGCAGCGCTAGTATAGACATTTGGAATGCACTAAAATGTTGGTATGAGTAGGTTACATGCATTATACAGCAAGCGTAAAAATTTAATCGTACATAACATGGATTCATACTCCCTCCTTCCATCTATATAGGGCGTAATGAGATTTTTAAGACCGCCTTTGACTATTGACAAGATTAATAGTACATGACATGCACAATGTGAAAATTATATCATTGAAAGAACCTTTCACAGACGAATTTAACGGTGTGCTTTGTGTAAGTTGCATGTCATATATCATTGCTCTAATATTTGGTCAAAGTTAGCATCGAAAAACGCATTAGGCCCTATATAGATGGAAGGAGGGAGTAGCTTTGAATAGCATTTGTATAGTAAAATGGGGCAAGACTCTCTCTTTGTGTGGTGTGAATAGTTTTATTTTTTTCGTTTTCTTTTTGGTTGAGGGAAGTGCGAATTGATTTGGTACGTACAAGTACAATATTACTACACGTTAGGCGTGTCCCTAAAATTCAACCCGCGTCTTGTTATATCCCGAAAATTCAGATATCGTGCTCCCAAAACTGGCGCCTTCACAACCCGCGCCTTGCTATCCCGAAATTACAACGCGCGCGAAAACTCCCTCCAGCTACCAAATCCCGACACGTGAAATCCCCCTTCTAACCCTGAGCTGAAAGGGCCACTAGTTCAAATTAGTGGGGGGTACTTTTGTAACACACCCTACATTTTGGACAAGCGCGTTCCTAAGTCATGCTTCACCCCCTCCCATCGCCCCCTTTTCGCCATTCGAAATCCCAGGCCGCCATAACCTCTCCGCTCCAGCCGCGAAACCCCACCCTCCTCCGTCCGCCACGTCACCGCTGCCCAGCCGAAACCTCTTCCCCGACAACGTCGTCCACCGCAACAGCTCGACGTCCCTCGTCCACCTCCCCGGATGAGGATCCGTCGTCCATCTCGCTGTCCCGCCGGTTCAGCCGCCCCGTCCTCCACCTCCAAGGAGCTGCTCCGAGGATCGCCTCGTCTATCGCGGCTGCTCCATCCCCACAGCGCCGCCTTAACCTGCTCCATCGGAACCTCAGCATCCTCACCAACTCCTCAGACGAAGCCGAGGCCTACTTGGCGCCACCAAAGAGGTTGTACACTCATCGCATCGCACCTTCTCCTGAACTCGACCTCCCGGCGTCGACGGTGCTCCATCCCGCACCCCCATGGAGCGGCTACCTTGAAGCCGGCGCCGCGGGCGACATCTCCATGGTGGCTCTCCCCTAGTGCGAGGCCCCTTCGGCGGCGGCGTCCATACCAGCCGAATCTGCTACTGCTGCTCCGGCTCTCGCTCGATCGCTCGCTCGCCCAGCTGCTGCTGCTGCTCTCCCCCTCGCTCGTGCTGCTGCTCTGCTCCGATTAAGTCACACTTCAGTCAACGGAATCGACTTTTGGGTCAGTCGATTTTCAGGGGTTGGGGGGCTCGCCAGAGTTAAGGAAGAACCACCCACAGCGGGGACGGGGGCTCGCCGGAGAGGTACCCCACTATCTATCTTAGGGTTCAGGGTGGGGGCGGGGGGCCTAGAGGGCTGGCCGGGGCGGCGGTGGTGAGTTGTTTCGGGGCGGCGAGCCGGCGCTGGGGCTGGCGGTTCGGCCGGTGGTGGCTGGCGGCTCAAAGGGGTGCAGGTTAAAGATGAACTGCAGCCCCTCCCTAAACTACATGTCAAGTGCCTCTCTGCTACCATTGCGTTCAGTTTTGACAGTAGCATTCAGATTCCACAGTAAATTTTAGTTTCGACAGTTAAGTTCAGAGTCAACAGTTTTTACCTCATCTGTTGTAGTCAGGTGGTTTTTGGTGATGTTAATTTTACATCCATTTTACATCATCTATTGGAGATGCTATTAGAATCCCACTTGAGATTGACGATGTTTGTCTTGTGCTGCTTCAGCCTTGACGTCTTACAGCTCACCGGAGCTGCTCCAATGACAGAACGATCCATCACAACAGAGCAGTGCCCTGGACGCCGTCTACAGATTCCTCAGATCTTCCTCCACACCTCTGACAGCCACCTCTGCCTCAACTGCTTCAGCGACCAACCCAATGATGCTGAGGTCGACACGGCTACGGCAAAGAGGTTGTACACTTGTTGCATCACTTATTACTATACATTCACGTCGATCCATTAGGGCTATTTTGGTTCAACGGAAAAACATCGATCCACTGGTTGTTACCATCACTCTAAATTTCTGCATGCTCTCCTTACATAATCTCACCATTTTTTTTCGTATGCATGTCAGATATTGTACACAGTCATGCTGAACATGTAGAGAAAAAGAGAAGAGTTTTGCGCGCCAATACGATGTCATGCAGACATCACTCCATGGTGGGTTCAATGGCAAACCCTCCCCACCCCTCTCCAGATTGTAATTCAGAGGAAGATATCTGTTCTGAGGCGGATTCGGACGCCGCTGACCACTCCTATTTACCCCCCAAGGTGTTTGCTCTACCTTGGCATGATGATGTTAGTCATATCATGCATATGTTGCCTTGTAGTGCCTACTTTTGACATCATATATGTCATCTGCTTAGTTTAGACATGTTCTGTAATGCCACCTGTTTAGTTTCTATATCATATATGGGAATTATGCAGTCTCATGTCTTTTAGCCAGCCATAATATATGTGAAATGTGCAATGCCATCCTGTTTAACCAGGCATCATATATTTGAATGATATCTTGCCCATCCTTTTCTTCATTACATTTCCATTTGTCGACAATGTTTGTACATTAAACTACTCTTCCTGTGAATCAGCCATTTGGGTGGGAGATGGAAAAATCTGGAGTGAAAACAAGGCCTTCAGAGCAGACAGTGCTACCTGTCGAAGCAGATCTCTTCTTGGGTCCCGATAGCTCCTCAGAGATGGATTCAGAGACAAATGACCAGTCCTGTTCCCCCATTGAGGTGTATGCTCTAACTTGGCACGGTTATACTGCTCATATCATGCATACGGTGTCTTGCATTGCATAGTTTAGACATCATATACACAATATTCAACACCATGTTCTTAGTTCAGACATCATATCGAATGCCCTCTGTTTAGCATATAAATCACATATGTGAATTAAATGATGCGATCCCGATTACTTAGATAACATGTAGGTGAATTATGTCATGCGATCCTGTTTAGTTATTCATCATTTCTTTGAATTATGTTATGCTATGCTATCCAGTTTAGATAGACATCATATATGTGAAATTATGTCATGCTATCTGTTTTAGTTAAACAATATACATGTCAACTATTTCATGCCCTCTTTTTTCCACACTATCTATTTCATCTGTCTCTCATACAATGTATGTACATTCAACTATGTTTCCTGTTTATCAGCCATTTGAATTGGAGCGGGTGATGCCAGTATCTAGCGGACTAAAAAGACGGTCTTCAAATAAAACAGTGCTACCTCTTGGTGGAGATAGCACCCCGGTTGTACATGCACAAGAACCAGCCCTACCACACATAACCCAAACTCTCGCAGATTGTACCCCTACTATGATGGATAGAGAACCAGCTTCACCCAATCTAACCCCAACCCCAGCCGATAGTAACCCAGTTCCTGTTGACACAGCACCATCTCCACCACAGAGCTCCCAAACAAGAGAAGTTAGTAAGGCAGCTCCAGTGCCCAAAGGGCCAGTACTATCACGGCGAACCCCAACTCCACCAGTTGGTACGCCTATTCCTATGGAGGAAGCACAACCACTAGTCGTAGTTTAGCATCTGTCGCATTTGATGTTGTTAAATCATATGTGCGTATCTTCCCATCTTCGAAATATTATACTGAAGATGAAGGAAAATGCCAGTTGCAGGTGTTTGTCCAGGAGTTATGTGTAAGTAATGTTATTCATGGCAATTACTTTGCTTCGTCCCATACATCCTACCTCCATGATGGTTATAATACAGCAAATTTTCCCATTTTCTCTATAGAGAAGGACCGATTTGGAAACTCAGGATGAGGTAGCCTGTGCTAATTCCTCTGCTATCTTCAAGAATGCTTGGTGGGAGTATCGGAATTACCTGAAGAAAACGTACTTCACCGGCAAAGAAACTCATCAAATTCCCTTACGTTCTCCTGAGACACATTTACTGGACGATGACTAGGAACGCCTTGTTCTGTACTGGTCCCGAACCAAGAATGTGGTAAGGTCTATGAGCTCATTTTCTATTTTTAAGTATTATATTCTTGCATCTTACTATACTCTGTTCATGTAGAACAAGTGCCTAAACCTGAAGAACAACTGTTCTAATTTAAGATTCCATTGCTACCATAGGACATAGATATATGTTTGTTTGATGCTTTTATTATGTACTAGTACTTGGCAATAAAAGACTTGGTAGTTTAATCCTGTCCACCTTACTAATGAACTGGTTCACCGAAATGAGTTTCATATACTAGTACATGCTAAACTCGTTATGTGTTTGCTTGTTTCTTCTTTTAGAATGCTGACAGAATATTGGGGAAGAGTGCCTTATTAAGCAACGGTAAAGGAAGTAATGCAGATAAGGTTCAGGATAGTGACACATTGATAACCCACAAGTATAGGGGATCGCAACAGCTTTCGAGGGTAGAGTATTCAACCCAAATTTATTGATTCGACACAAGGGGAGCCAAAGAATATTCTCAAGTATTAGCAGCTGAGTTGTCAATTCAACCACACCTGGAAACTTAGTATCTGCAGCAAAGTGTTTAGTAGCAAAGTAATATGATAGTGGTGGTAGCAGCAACAAAAGTAAAGACAGCAAAAGTAATGTTTTTGGTATTTTGTAGTGATTGTAACAGTAGCAGCGGGAAAGTAAATAAGCGAGAACCAGTATATGGAAAACTCGTAGGCACCGGATCAGTGATGGATAATTATGCCGGATGCGGTTCATCATGTAATAGTCATAACATAGGGTGACACAGAACTAGCTCCAATTCATCAATGTAATGTAGGCATGTATTCCGTATATAGTCATACGTGCTTATTGAAAAGAACTTGCATGACATCTTTTGTCCTACCCTCCCGTGGCAGCGGGGTCCTATTGGAAACTAAGGGATATTAAGGCCTCCTTTTAATAGAGAACCGGAATAAAGCATTAGCACATAGTGAATACATGAACTCCTCAAACTACGGTCATCACCGGGAGTGGTCCCGATTATTGTCACTTCGGGGTTGCCGGATCATAACACATAGTAGGTGACTATAGACTTGCAAGATAGGATCTAGAACTCACATATATTCATGAAAACATAATAGGTTCAGATCTGAAATCATGGCACTCGGGCCCTAGTGACAAGCATTAAGCATAGCAAAGTCATAGCAACATCAATCTCAGAACATAATGGATACTAGGGATCAAACCCTAACAAAACTAACTCGATTACATGATAAATCTCATCCAACCCATCACCGTCTAGCAAGCCTACGATGGAATTACTCACGCACGGCGGTGAGCATCATGAAATTGGTGATGGAGGATGGTTGATGATGACGACAGCGACGAATCCCCCTCTCCGGAGCCCCGAACGGACTCCAGATCAGCCTTCCCGAGAGGTTTTAGGGCTTGGCGGCGGCGCCGTATCGTAAAACGCGATGATTTCTTCTCCCTTGTTTTTTTCTCATCGAAACTCAATATATGGAGGTGGAGTTGGAGTCGGAGACGCAACAGGGGGCCCATGAGGTAGGGGGGCGTGCCCCCCCTAGGGCGCGCCCCCCACCCTCGTGAGAAGGGTGTGGGCCCCTGGTCTTCATCTTTGGCCAGGATTTTTTATTGTTTTTTCTAAGATGTTCCGTGGAGTTTCAGGTCATCCGAGAATATTTGTTTTCTGCACATAAAACAACACCATGGCAATTCTGCTGAAAACAGCGTCAGTCCGGGTTAGTTCCATTTAAATCATACAAGTTAGAGTCCAAAACAAGGGCAAAAGTGTTTGGAAAAGTAGATACAACAGAGAGGTATCACACATTCTGTCTTGGTTTTGTGTTGGAGTTACTGGCCACTATCGCTTGCACAAGCTATTCAAACTCACTGTCTGAATCAGTTTGGTTTCTTGAGTCTCAACTACAAGCTGAAAGACATCGATCATCTGTGCTGCGACAAGAAGCGGAAGGACCGCGGAAGTCCCTGGAGCATTCAGATGCATACTTTCTGGTGCAACAGCAAGCGTTGGAGGATTTTAGCGCCAAATAGGACAAAGCTAATCAGCTTGCTAAGCTTATTGCCAGCATGGTGGATACCCAGGATAACGTTTCTTGAGCTCTTCTAAAGTTGTTTCAGTTATGCTCTTGTTTTGCTGTCGTGTTTATTTGCACTGGTGGCCAATTTTGACGGCCAGTGTATATGATATGCTGCTTTGTTCCCTATATTTGCACTGGTGGCGAACCTTGATGCCCAGTGGATGTAATATGTGTAATAGCCGTGATAGCCTAGCGTTAGTTGCTTGCTTATTTATTTCCTTGTTGTTTTGTTTATTTGTTTGCTTGTTGTCATTGCAGTTCTTTTTCCATGGTTAACTAGTGGCTGCAATAACCTATTTTTTAAAACTAGGCCACAATAACCATGGGCTAATATTTACTATAGTGACACTGGGCCTCCTACGGGTCGTAGAAATAGTGGGCCTTCTACGGGCCGTAGAAACAGTAGGCCTTCTACGGGCCATATCATCAATGGGCCTTATACGGGCCATATGATCGATTGGCCAAACATGGGCCAATAACATGCCGCATTATGGCCGTAAACGGGCTAGAGTTGGAATCGTCCGTTCATGGGCCGACTTTAACGGGCCATCGTTAATAGGCCGTATTTGATGACGCTATGAAAATGGCCCAACATATTAACGGACCACAAACGGGCCGACTGTAACCACGGGCTGAATTTGGCCCACAAGCAGAAAATGACAGTAACGGGACGTAAGTAAATGAATGCTGGAAATGAGCCCAAGATTAAATGGGCTCTGAGAAGGCCGAAAGATAACATGGGCTGGAAAAGGCCCAACGGAATAACGGGCCATTAATCGGTATAAAGTGATACACTGTTCATTACGGGCCAGTTTCACCACGGGCCGTTAATAGGCCAAGAGTTACATAGGGCCTCATATGGGCCGAAAGACGTCATGGGCCATACATGGGCCAGAAGTGAAAACGGGCTAGAATCATATTGGATGGCCCAGATGACGCTACTGGGCCTAATTCGGATAGGGTGTAACAGGCCTTGGGTTAGCGGGCTGTAAATGGGCTATATGCAAATAGGCCGTTAACAGGCTTTCCATGGGCCGGCTCGCCACCTTTTGACCAAGTCAAACAGGCCGGCCTTTTCACAGGAATGGGCCTTTGTTGGGTCGTGCCATGTGTCGACGTATCATAGGCGCCTATCTGACCCACTGACGAGCTGACACGTGTTTCGTCCGGCCAATAAGAATTTTACACGTGGAAATTTCCCATTGGTCGGGGCTGTTAACGGGTTATCGGATCCAAAACCCGACCCGATAGCTTAACAGCGTTCCGTTACGGTGGATGCCACGTGTCGGTCACCCTTGACGAAAGCACTTCTGTGACGCGCGATTTATTGTCATGGAAGTGGACACTTCCGTGATGATAATTTTGGTAATGTCATGGAACACTTCTACGACAGCACAGGTATGACTATCTTGATTCTGTCATAAATTTGTCATGGATGTACATGCATGACAAAAAATGCGACCTACTGTGACAAACACGTATCATCACGGAAGTGTATTTTTTTGTAGTGAGGGTTTTGGCTCCGTATCTGGTAGTTTGGGGGTACATAGGTATATATAGGAGGAAGGAGTACATCAGTGGAGCAACATGGACCCCACGAGGGTGGAGGGCGCGCCTGGGGGGTAGGCGCGCCCCCTACCTCGCGCCTTCCTGGTTGATTGCTTGACGTAGGGTCCAAGTCCTCTGGATCATGTCCGTTCTAAAAATCACGTTCCCAAAGGTTTCATTCCATTTGGACTCCGTTTGATATTCTTTTTATGTGAAACCCTAAAATAGGCAAAAAAACAACAATTCTGGGCTTGGCCTCTGGTTAATAGGTTAGTCCCAAAAATAATATATAAGTGTATAATAAAGCCCAATAATGTCCAAAACAGGATATAATATAGCATGGAACAATCAAAAATTATAGATATGTTGGAGACGTATCAATGGCAACAATACAATACATGTCGTTTCCCTTTCTATCACTGGGATCGAGCACCGCAAGATTGAACCCAAAACTAAGCACTTCTCCTATTGCAAGAAAGATCAATCTAGTAGGCCAAACTAAACCGATAATTCGAAGAGACTTGCAAAGATATCAAATCATGCATATAAGAATGCAGAAAAGAATCAAATAATATTAATGGATAATCAAGTTCATAAACCCACAATTCATCGGATCTCGGCAAACACACCGCAAAAGAGTTACATCGAATAGATCTCCAAGAAGATCAAGGAGAACTTTGTATTGAGATCCAAAGAAAGAGAAGAAGCCATCTAGCTAATAACTATGGACCCGAAGGTTTGTGGTAAACTACTCACACATCATCGGAGAGGCTATGGTGTTGATGTAGAAGCCCTCCGTGATCGAATCCCTCTCCGACAGGTTGCCGGAAAAGGCCCCAAGATGGGATCTCACGGGTACAGAAGGTTGCGGGGGTGGAAAAGATGTTTCGTCGCTCTCCCCGAAGGTTTCAGGGTATAAGAGTATATATAGGCGAAAGAAGTAGGTCGGTGGAGCTGCGAGGGGCCCATGAGGGTGGGGGCGCGCCCTCCTGCCACGTGGCTTACTCGCTGCTTCCTTGACGTCCACTCCAAGTCTTCTAGATTGTGTTTGTTCCAAAAACGATCCTCGCGAAGGTTTCATTCCGTTTGGATTCTGTTTGATATTCCTTTTCTGCGAAACGCTGAAATAGGAAAAAAGACAGCAATTTGCACTGGGCTTTCGGTTAATAGGTTAGTCCCAAAAATAATATTAAAAGGTATATTAAAGCCCATTAAACATCCAAAATAGATAATATAATAGCATGGAACAATAAAAAATTATAGATACATTGGAGACGTATCAAGCATCCCCAAGCTTAATTCCTGCTCGTCCTCGAGTAGGTAAATGATAAAAACAGAATTTTTGATGTGGAATGCTCCCTAACATAATTTTCAATGTAATTCTCTTTATTGTGGCATGAATGTTCTGATCCAAAAGATTCAAGATAAAAGTCTAATATTGACATAAAATAGTAATACTTCAAGCATGCTAACCAAGCAATTATGTCTTATCAAAATAACATAGCCAAAGAAAGCTTATCCCTACAAAATCATATAGTTTGGCATGCTTCATTTTCTTCACACAAAATGTTCCCATCATGCATAACCCCGATAACAAGCCGAGCAATTGGTTCATACTTTTTAACGCGCTTCAGCCTTTTCAACCCTTACGCAATACATGAGCGCAAGCCATGGATATAGCACTATAGGTGGAATAGCATATGATGATGGGGGTTATGTGAGAAGACAAAAAAGGAAAAAGTCTCACATTGACGCGGCTAATCAACGGGCTATGGAGATGCCCATCAATTGATGTCAATATGGGGAGTAGGGATTGCCATGCAGCGGATGCACTAGAGCTATAAGTGTATGAAAGCTCATCTAAAGAAACTAAGTGGGTGTGCATCCAACTTGCTTGCTCACGAAGACCTAGGGCATTTTGAGGAAGCCCATCATTGGAATATAAAGCCAAGTTCTATAATGAAAAATTCCCACTAGCATATGAAAGTGACAAAATAAGAAACTCTCTATCATGAAGATCATGGTGGTATTTTGAAGCACAAGTGTGGAAAAAGGATAGTAACATTGTCCCTTCTCTCTTTTTCTCTCATTTTTTTGTTTGGGCTTCTTTGGCCTCTTTTTTTATTTGGGCTTCTTTGGCCTCTCTTTTTTTCATAGTCTCCATCCTTCTTTCCTCACATGGGACAATGCTCTAATAATGATGATCATCACACTTTTATTTACTCATAACTCAATGTTACAACTCGATACTAGAAAAAAAATATGACTCTATGTGAATGCCTCCGGCGGTGTACCGGGATATGCGATGAATCAAGAGCGACATGTATGAAAGAATTATGAAAGTGGCTTTGCCACAAATACGATGTCAACTACATGATCATGTAAAACAATATGACAATGATGGAGCGTGTCATAATAAATGGAACGGTGGAAAGTTGCATGGCGATATATCTCGGAATGGCTATGGAAATGCCATAATAGGTAGGTATGGTGGCTATTTTGAGGAAGATATAAGGAGGTTTATGTGTGATAGAGCGTATCATATTGTCGGTGTTCTAGGAATGGGGGTCCCCAGACTTGCCTGCCTGCGGCCCACGGTGTGGCCAAGCAGCAGGCCGTACGGCCCATCTTCACCAACAAGGCACCCAAGACCCTCGCGAGGCGGACGACGCAAGACCTCCTCTGGAGTGGCCTAGCTAGGCAGGCTCACGAGGAGCGGAGATATCAAGGCGTGGCGAACCTCACGAGACTCTCGTGACGTGAGCCATGACGATCGACACCAGGCGGGCGCCAGCACGCGCAGCGTCCTTGTTTCCCCTTTGGTGCAAAGGAGGCAAGCGCAGCCGTGGAGTACCGAGGCCTCAGGCAAAGGTTGCCATTTCGGTGCAACAAGACCAAGACCAGAAGGACGGCAAGACGGAGGTCATCGTGGAGCCCAAGACGGCGTCACCCCAGAGCCTTTCACAGGCGCAGACTACCTTTTGTCAGGATAGCTTGTACTAGCTGTCCCCCTCCAAATTAGCCCGCCATTGTTGGCTCCCTTCCCGCTCAATATTTGGGAAGAGGACCATGGCCTCTATAAATAGGACTAGCCACCACCATAGTAGGGATCGGATCGCATCTCATCTCATCTTAGCTTGAGGGAATCTACACACCACAAGTTCATACGCACAAGAACACCTCAACCTCAGGAGGTTGTTCTTCCCTTGTACTGTTCATCATCAGCCCAAGAGGCAATCCACCACCACCACACTAGAGTAGGGTATTACACCACAACGGTGGCCATAACTAGTATAAACCCCGTGTCTTTCTGTGTTGTGAGTTCGTCAAGTTCGTCCGCAAGATCTTAGCGAGCTAGAGCGTAGATCGGTAGGAGGGAAAGACTTCGCGCGCACCCCACTGTTTGAACCTTAAGGGTTTGCCGGAACCCCACATCTGACATTTGGCGCGCCAGGTAGGGGTGCACCGGAGCTTCTTCTCTGCCAATCAGCTCTCCGACGTTCACCGGCTACGATGTCTGGCGACCCAAGGGCCGGATCCGATCGCTGGGAAGCCCGGCCGGCTCGGACGGCGCCGCCTGCCCATGAAGGTCTCGACCCCGCACCCCAAGCGGCGCGGGCGCCACCAAGGTCAGCCGGGCACGGACAGCGCGGCCAGGCATCATCCACCCTCACCCCACGGCAAGTACGACCCGCGGCGAGAGCAGCAAGTCACGCCGCAGCAACAGCGCCGCACTCACGGCGGGAGCAAGCGAACATGCAGGCGACACTCACAGTGGCAAGGGAGCTGCTGCAATGCAGGCTGATGGAGAGCGGCCGGGACACGCTGCTTGAGCATGTTGCTGAGCAGCTGGACGCAGCGGCGTTGGGAGCGCCACCCTTCTGCTATCGACTCCCCCCAGGCCACTGCAAGGTCGCACGGCGAACGTCACCACATCTGCGCGCCATCGACTACGCCCGGGGGCTTCGTCAACATCAGCACGGCCGACGGTGTAGGGGGCTCCAACCTCCCCCCCATGCCGCCCTCAAGAAACACAAGCGCAAGCGCCACCCCCCATGGTCCCGGCCGGATGCCATATTATCATCCCCAGGACGCCATCATGGGCGGAGCAACATGAAGCGTTGGGCACCCCGGCGAGGTGTTCGGGATGACGGCCCCGGAAGCCTACGTGCCCCGCATGATGGACCAAGGGTACGCACCAGAGGACAACATCGGCTCATTCATTGGAGAAGATTGGGGAGAAGGGGCGCTAGGAGTCGAAGCCTTCCAAGAGCCAGCGGAGAACCACAGCAATCGCATCGGCGACGGCAACTACAGGGTACTGCTAACCTCTCAGGAATAGGCTTATGCTAACCATGGGCTGCAGATGAATCAGGTTGCAGCATCGATCGGCGACCCTGACATGGTGGCACCCGTTTCACTAAGGGAGACACGCTGGGGGCCGCCGGGAGGGAGCCAGGAGCAAGGCCCCTCCCCAAGGCACGCGAAACAAGGGGACACCCGGAGGTAGGCCCTCTGCCGGGGTGGCTTCAACAACCCTTCCCTCGGCAGAAGACCCGTGGTCGCCGAGGGAACCGCTGGCGTCCTCTTTCCCTCCTTTGTGCCGTCCTGGTCTCCGTTCGGCTCAAAGGAGGTCAAGGGTGGCGCAAGGCGGGGCCCTCGTCTGGCAATATGAAGCAAGGCCGGTACCTGTGAAGAAGGCCCGGTGCCTGTGAAGCTCGCCGCCGTGACAATCTCACGTAATAATGAGTTGGGGCTGTACACGCCCCGGAGTCTCAGGAGCATCGGCCTCAGCCCCTGGGGCTCCCTCCCATGCCTAGTGGACAGCACTTAGCTCCGCGCTGGTGAGAAGACTTGAAGACCCGAAGACTAGACTAGGTGCCGGACGCGGCCTTCTGCTTTGGATCTCTCTTTCTATGGCTTTGCTTTCTGATTCTGGACTTAAGTTGAAGCTGAATTTTTATCGATGCGCGCGGGGGGTGCCTTTTCTCATTCGAGTCGTTTCTCGCCTTCTGTATCTTGTTTGGTTTGGGACTCACGTCCATCGCCTTTCCCTCGCAAAGCTCCTCGCGATCCGGACCGCGCAAAGCACGCGCTAGCACTACGCCTGGTGCTCACCCCTTGCGGGGCCCCCTCAAACGGGGCGATAAGCTCCGCAGGATTCTTAAGAACTCGTCGCCTCATGACCCAGCCCTAAGTTGGCACTGACTAAGGTAAACCACGTCGGGAAACTCACCCCCAGCTTCATGAGCTCACGAGGACACATACCCACATCGCATAGGAAAGTAAAAAACTGTGATTTGCTTACACGAGGGGCTCCCCCTCTCAAAATGCTCTTACAAGTTTTCCAAGGGCCACGCCCGAGTTTTGCGTGCAGAATAAAACGACAGGAGAATATGGGATCAGCCAGAGATATCGCTTGCTGCATCGTCCATGGACGCGTCACTCGCATCGTCATCATCTTCGTCGGAACCGTCGCCGCCGTCGGCGACGCCCCCATCGCCGTCGTCGACCACGTCACCTTCGTCTGTGATGACCACCACCCTATCGTTCTTCGAGGTGAAGGCCCTGACCAACGCGTTGACATGGTCCTCTACCCAACGCGCCAGGTCGCCCCGGACAGCCATGGGTACAGGGGCAATGGCGGCATCAAAGTCAAAGTTGGGGTCGGCGTTCAGGAGGTCGCTGAAGACACGGGAGAAGGCGCGCTGAAGTAGGCCACGACCCCTCTCCTCCACAATCTGCCGAGCTCTGGCAGATTGAGCCTCCAGGCGCGTCACCACCTCGATGAAGAAGGTCAGGTGGCTGCCGTAGTCACTTGAGTGAGGGGTCGGGGCGTTCTCGTCGCAGATGTAACCCAGGGTAGTGTTGGCCCTGTTCCGAAGGTCTTGAAGCATAGGAGCGTGCTCGCGCTCCAGCGTCCGGCGTTGAAGCACTTCCTCCCTGTTTTGTCGTGCGACGGCCTTGGCATCATCAACTCGTCTTCGGAGGAAAGACAGGTCGGCGCGGGCGGAGGCCAAGTCCGCCTACGCCGTAACCAGGGCGGTAGTTGTGGCCTCCGCACGCCTATCAGCCTCGTCCAACCCGGGCCTGAGGGCGGCGGCCCTGCCCGCACCCTCTTGACCGGCGAGCTTCAGCTTCAAGTCGTACCTGCCCTCTAGATCTGCGCAAACCTCGGCCACCCGGCGATTGATCTCCTCCTTGACTATGGCCTCACGGGCCCCGACGACATCTTTAGCTTGAGCGACTTGACGCTCCCTCGTCTCCAGTCACTCGAGCTCGAGGCTGCGCTCCACGGCTTCCAGGGCCAGCGTCTCCTCGCGTCGCCGGACCTCCTCTTCCTCTACAGGTGTCCCCCTCATCGGCGCAAGGGCGGCCCCGCGCGCCTCGACCTGCTTCTCAAGGGACGCGCTCCAGGCCTGGAGCTCCCACGCGCACTCCTCCACAGCCTCACGGCGGCGATCGGCCTCGTGAGCTTCTTCCAAAGCTCGCGAGCGGGCCTCATTGGCAATCTTGAGGGACGCCTCGGTCTTCGTTTTCTTGAGGTAGCGATGATAACGACCAAGGTTGATGGCCACTCGCAGCTTGCTGAAAGGATCGATATGGTTGACTAGAGGGGGGTGAATAGGCAACTAACAATTTTTTCTTGGCTTTTCTTTACCAAATTAAAACTTTGCATCAAAGTAGGTTGTCTAGATGTGCAACTAGGTGAGCAACTTATATGATGCAACAACAACAAACATACAAGCAAGCAAGAGAAGTAACACTAATAAGCTTGCACAAGTAAAGGTAAGAGGTAACCAAGAGTAGACCCGGTGAAAACGAGGATGTGTTACCGAAGTTCCTTCCTTTTGAGGGGAAGTACGTCTCCGTTAGAGCGGTGTGGAGGCACAATGCTCCCCAAGAAGCCACTAGGGCCATCGTATTCTCCTCACGCCCTCACACAATGCGAGATGCCGTGATTCCACTATTGGTGCCCTTGGAGGCGGCGACCGGACCTTTACAAACAAGGTTGGGGCAAACTCCACAACTCAATCGGAGGCTCCCAACAACACCACGAAGCTTCACCAAAATGGACTATGGCTCCGTGGTGACCTCAACCGTCTAGGGTGCTCAAACACCCAAGAGTAACAAGATCCGCTAGGGATTAGTCGGGGAATCAAATATCTCTTGGTGGAAGTGTAGATCGGGGCCTTCTCAACTACTCCCGAGCAAATCAACAAGTTTCGTTGGCTAGGGAGAGAGATCAGGCGAAAATGGAGCTTGGAGCAATAATGGAGCTCTTGGGGGAAGAGGTAGGTCAACGAAGAAGAAGGGGACCCCCTTTTATAATGGGGGTAACAATCCAACCGTTACCCCACTAAACAGCCCCGCAGAGGGCGGTACTACCGCAGGGGGCAGCGGTACTACCGCTCGACCCAACGGTACTAGCGCTCCCCCTTACGGTACTACCGCCCAGCCAGATAGGGCTTGAAGATAGAGGAGGGACTGGCCCGGCGCGGTACTGCCGGACAGGCCCGACACGGTACTGCCGCGGTGGTAGGGTGGTACTACCGCTCTCGAGCGGTACTACCGCACCTACTACCACTGCAAGTGCAGCTCAACCCGACACAAGAAGTGCCCCCCTTGAGTCGAGGCGGTAGTGGCCCGGTACCGCAGCGGTACTGCCGCTGAGGACCCTTAAGCGGTACTATCGCTGGGCACCGCGGTACTACTGTTGGGGCCAAAGACTGCCCAAACAGCAGAGAATCAAACCTCCAACGACGCGGGAAGGCCTAGAGGGTGTGAAATGAAAGTGTACGTGATGATTCCACCCTACCCTTACCAAAGCGGACACCCTCTTGATAGTACGGTGACTCCTACGAAACTAGTCCACCAACAGGAAATGAAAGAGCTGCACCATCTTGAAAAACACCCTGAGGGGAAAGAAATCATCTCGAGCCAAAGGATCGATCTCTGAAATGCTCAAAGCACATGGTTAGTCTGCAAATATGTTGTCATCAATCACCAAAACTACATCAAGAGAGATATGCCTTAACAATCTCCCCCTTTTGGTGGATTAATGACAACCAGGGATTTGCACAGGGAAAAGACATAAAAGTAAGGATACTTAGAACTACAAAATATAGACGGGCTCCCCCTGAATGTGTGCACCTAGTTAGAAGTGCCTTTGGAATGCAAGACACACACATTAGGATCAACACTCCCCCTATATTTTATAGTCCAAAAATTCTAAGCACAAGATACATGATAGCGGGGTATAAAACAGGGTAAGCATGCAACTCATAAGATACTACAGTACTGAATAGACATAGATAATAAAGGTAAAGATAAGGTGGCATATGTCTCACACCATATGTCTAGAACTTAGGTCCCACTGGCACCAAACCAAACCAAGCAAAACGACGAGAAAACACAAGACACACTTGCAACACGGCAACAACACAAATCCCTAAACTCTCTCCCCCTTTGGCAGCGAGACACCAAAAGGGCAAAGAGCATTGCTACGGCTCCAGGTAATAACAAGCTGAGGATCCCTAACATCACATCTCAGCGTGATCGTCTGCACCTCCGTCGTCGGTCGGAAACTGATCGGCGTCTGAATCGGTCCATGGGCAGTGCTGTTGAACCCAGTCCTCCTCGTTAGTGATCCTCTCCTCAGATCCGCTGTTAACAGTGGCACCCAACTGGCGCATGAGCTCCTTGTGACGTCTGCGGGCCTTCTTCGAGAGACATGAGACATGTACTGGCCATGAGACTCCATGCAGAAGAGCTTCTTCATCTTGCGCTTAATCCTCTTAGCCCATGAAGGCTCCACACCGGAGGGCTCATAGTCCTCATCCTTGTCGGCCTCAACATCGTCCTTGGACTCCATGTCAGCCTCAGAAGGTGGAGCATCAAAACGAGGGGCCTGGGTGCCCCAGTTGTCCTTTTTCCGCAGACGTTTGATATCATGAGAAATCAACTCTCCAGTTTCCAGCACAGCCCTGGGATAGTGATGTGCCCAGGCCTTCTCAATGAGCAGCATGATGAAAGGACCATAGATCGGGCACTTGCGCTCAGAAATGGCAGACAGAAGCTCATACCACATAACATGAGAAATGTCCAGGGTCTCTCCAGTGGTTTCTTCCTTCTCATGCTGGCAGAAGAGAAGCATGTCCACAAGATAGGAGTGGACCATACCAGATTCCCACTGCGCGGGAAAAGAGTCTCGCGGAAGACATGGTGAAGGATGTCCAGATAGGTAGACAGCTCATAGGTTACCTTCTTTGTCTTGGGGTTAACCTTCTGAGAGTAGAAGGGCCAGAGAGCTTGCTTGTGAGTGGAGGTGACATTGCGGTGAGGGCGGAAGCCGACTGGATGCTCAAGCCCGTGATCTTCCACCCCAAGTAACTCCATGAAGGCCTTCCACATGACAGTGAGCAACTTGCCTTTCGTCATCCAAGTCAAGGTCCTTTCTGCATTAGTTCCAAGATGGACAGTGGCATAGAATTGGCATATGATGTCGGCATCAAAGTCCTTGTTGAACTGCATGATTCTGAGAATGTTCAACTGAGTGCACATCTGAAGGGCTTCGCCAAAGTACTCAGGGTCCTTCTCCATTGGATCGGTGTTGATGGAACGGACATCAACAAAGTGATTCTTCTTCGCCTTGATCACATCAAAGAAGATGGAGAATTTAAAGCGGTTCCAGAACAGGCGGTTAACCAAAGTGGGATCTTGGTCTTCCTCATAGGGGTTGCAGCGATGCTTTTCCCAAAATTCCTTGGCAGTCATCTCAGTCACAGTCTTTCCCTTTGGCTTGTTTGCAGATCTCTTCGAGTGCTAAGGTGGCGGTGGAGCACTTGAGGTTGCGCTTGCTGGCGGTGGTTGAGCACTAGATGAACCACCAGCTGACTCAGAAGTGCGGTAGCGCTTTGACGTGGCACGACCGGGGTTGACACGGTGGGCCTGCTGCTCAGGATGATCACCACCTAGAACCAAACACACGAGCAGAAGAAACACACGAAAGAAAAGAGCATAAGCCACCAAAGAACACAACACGGATCAAAGCTTGGTAAGAAAAGATGGAATCAGGCATCTAGCTTGCGCGGTAGTACCGCTCGAAGAGGGCGTAGTACCGCGCCAGATGGGGAACGGTAGTACCGCGACCCATAAGCGGCAGTACCGCTTGCGCGGTAGTACCGCTCAAGGAGGCCGGTAGTACCGCGCCAGATGGGGAACGGCGGTTCCCTACTGCCGTGGACGGATCCAGCACTACCGGAGATGCCAAATTCAAAAATAAACCTACCAAACTTCAATCCACAAGGCCTAGAAGCCATCTCCATCCTACTCAAGCCTCGCCTTAGCCAAAAGACGAGAAGAACAATGCCTATTGTCCCTAAAAACTAGATGCAAGATCTAGGCAAAGAGAGAACGGGAACAGGGGCAATACCGGCATCCATGGCTAGAGGACGTGGTGAGGATCGACTCCACCAGAGGAAATGGAGAGGGACGGCACGAAAACGGCAGCCGGTCGGGCCCCTCCTGCGGCGAGAGGTTGCTGGAGCAACGAGGAAGACGAGTGGGGGCGAATGGGTATGGGGGAGAAACAACTCCCCCTGCCCCGACATAACCCCCGTCGCCACCCCGCAGCGGTATTACCGCTAGGGTGGGCGGTAGTACCGCTTGACACTTGTTAGTGGTAGTACCGCTCTGCCGAAAAAAGGGCCGACCAAACTGGGCTAAACACAAGAGAAGATACCGAGACAAAACGAGAACACACACACAAAACCGACAAAAAGAAAGAAGACACACACTTCTCTAAGAGAGGGCGGTGGCCGAGGCCACCTATGTTTGAGTTCAGAGGTATGGCACCGCAAGATTTTAACCTTGGGCCCATGACCAACACTCATCTTTGAAGCACAAGTACCATAAAAAATGGCTAATGTGAAAGAGTTTGGTTAGTTTATGCATTATGGGGGGAGGGAAAGTTCATTGAGAGAACAACACTCCCCCTATGACCATGCCTACACCTAAACTAGACAACAAGTTGAGTGAGGTGGGGTCTGCAAGGGTTCAAGTCACATTGCTCGAATCAATGATATTTAGCTCATGCCTTAACTCGCGAAATCTTGCTTCATCCAAAGGCTTCGTGAAAATATATGCAAGGTTATCATGAGTGTTGACATAGCTAAGCTCGATCTCCCCTCGCCTAATGTGATCCCGGATGAAGTGATACCTAATCTCAATATGTTTTGTCTTGAAGTGTTGCACTGGGTTGAGAGAAATCTTGATGGCACTTTTATTGTCACACCAAAGAGGCACTTTGTCACAGGTGACACCGTAATCCTTTAAAGTTTGCCTCATCCATAAAAGTTGTGCACAACAACTACCGGCGGCCACATATTCCGCTTCCGTGGACGAGAGAGACACACAACTTTGCTTCTTGGAAGACCAACTCACCAAAGAGCAACCAAGAAATTAGCACCCTCCGGAAGTGGACTTCCTATCCACTTTGTCTCCCGCCCAATCCGAGTCCGAATAACCTACAAGCTTAAAGTTTGCTCCTCTTGGGTACCAAAGGCCAAAGTTTGGGGTATGAGACAAATATCGAAAGATTCGCTTGACCGCCACAAAGTGACTTTCCTTAGGTGCGGCTTGAAACCGTGCACAAATTCCCACACTCAACATGATATCCGGTCTAGATGCACAAAGGTAAAGCAAGGAGCCAATCATGGAACGATATACCTTTTGATCCACCGCTTTACCATTGGGATCAATGTCAAGTTGGCACTTGGTGGGCATGGGAGTGGAAGTCGGCTTGACATCACTTAGCTTGAATCTCTTGAGCATGTCTTGAGTGTATTTGGCTTGGTTGATGAAGGTTCCTTCTCTCCTTTGCTTCACTTTGAACCCGAGAAAGAACTTCAACTCTCCCATGGAAGACATATCGAACTTTGAGGTCATGAGAGCGGCAAATTCCTCATTGAAAGCTTTGTTAGGGGAACCAAAGATAATACCATCAACATATAATTGGCACACAAACAACTCCCCTTTGACCTTCTTGGTAAAAAGAGTGGGGTCGATTAACCCAACTTCAAAACCACGGTCTTGTAACAACTCGGTAAGGTGGTCATACCACGCACGTGGGGCTTGTTTAAGGCCATAGAGTGCCTTATCGAGTTGATACACGTGATCGGGAAAGTAGGGATCCTCGAACCCGGGGGGTTGCTTGACATAAACCAAATCATTAATAGGACCATTAAGAAACGCACTCTTCACATCCATTTGTTGTAACTTAAAGTTATGATGAGAAGCATATGCAATCAACATGCGAATGGATTCAAGACGAGCAACGGGAGGAAAGGTTTCACCGTAGTCGATACCCTCGACTTGAGAGTAGCCTTGTGCCACCAAACGAGCCTTGTTGCGAATGATAATCCCATGAGCATCTTGCTTGTTCTTGAATATCCACTTGGTTCCAATGACATTGTGGTTCCCCGTTGGCCTTAGCACCAATCTCCACACTTCGTTGCACTCAAAGTTGTTGATTTCTTCATGCATGGCATTGAGCCAATCCGGATCTTCGAGCGCCTCATAGACCTTTTGGGGTTCAACAGAAGAGACAAACGCGTGATGTTCACAATAGTTTGCTAATTGTCTACGAGTTTCTACCCCCTTTCTTAAGCTTCCAAGCACATTTGTCTTGAGATGATCCTTGGTGGAGAGCTTGGAAGCAACCTTGGCGGCACGACGCTCCAATTCCTCCTCGGGGGTGAGACGAGGAGTGGTCACTTGATCATCTTGAGCGTCGTCTTGAGCTTGTTCTTGATCTCGTGGAAGCTCTTGATCTTGAACTTGCTCGAAGGAGGGAGCTTGACCTTGGGCATCACTTGATGTTACAACACCATCTTGAGATTGATCTTGCCCTTGGTCTTGTTCTTGAGGTTGAGGGCCCTCACTTTGTTCTTTGGAAGCATGTGGGTCTTGGGTTGGTGAAGGTTCCACTTGAGTAGAACATTGTCCTTCTCCTTCGGCCACAAGGGGTTCCTCAATGGGTAGGATAAGACCAACACCCATTCTTCTTATGGCTTGGGGAGGAATTTCATCACCTACATCACAAGTACCACTTTGCTCCACTTGGGAGCCGTTATTCTCATCAAACTCCACGTTACATGTTTCCTCAATAAGTCCCGTGGACTTATTGAGAACATGGTAAGCATGGGAGTTTGTAGCATAACCAACAAATATGCCCTCATAAGCTCTAGCCTCAAATTTAGACAAACAGACACCTTTCTTGAGAATGAAACACTTACACCCGAACACCCGGAAGTACTTGAGGTTGGGCTTGTTACCGGTGAGTATCTCATATGGAGTCTTGTTCAAGCCTTTGCGGAGGTAGAGCCGATTAGATGCATGGCACGCGGTGTTGATGGCTTCGGCCCAAAAGTTGTAGGGAGACTTGAACTCCGCCATCATGGTCCTTGCCGCATCCATCAACGTCCGGTTCTTCCTCTCCGCTACACCATTTTTTTGAGGGGTGTAAGGTGTGGAATATTGATGCTTGATTCCCTCATCACTCAAAAACTCGTCCAAGGTGTAGTTCTTGAACTCGGAGCCGTCGTCACTTCTTATTGTCAAGATCTTTGCATTGTGTTGTCGTTGAGCTTCATTTGCAAAGTCGATGGCGGTTTGTTGGGTCTCGCTCTTCCTCTTGAAGAAATATACCCAAGTGTATCTTGAATAGTCATCTACGATCACCAAGCAATACTTTCTACCCCCAAGACTATCAAAGGATGGAGGTCCAAAGAGATCCAAATGAAGGAGCTCCAAAGGCCTCTTCGAGTAGATGATAGTCGTGGGAGGGTGAGCCTTCTCATGTAGCTTTCCTTCGATGCAAGCACTGCAAGCACGATCTTTGGCAAAACTAACATTTGTTAGTCCACGGACATGGTCCCCCTTGAGAAGACTTTGCAAAGATCTCATATTGACGTGGGCAAGACGGCGATGCCAAAGCCATCCCACATCAACTTTAGCCATTAGGCATGTCGCGGTCTTAGTGGGTCGCTCCGAAAAGTTAATTGATGTCTACTACACAACCTTCTTCTTGTAGACGTTGTTGGGCCTCCAAGTGCAGAGGTTTGTAGGACAGTAGCAAATTTCCCTCAAGTGGATGACCTAAGGTTTATCAATCCGTAGGAGGCGTAGGATGAAGATGGTATCTCTCAAGCAACCCTGCAACCAAATAACAAAGAGTCTCTTGTGTCCCCAACACACCCAATACAATGGTAAATTGTATAGGTGCACTAGTTCGGTGAAGAGATGGTGAAACAAGTGGTATATGGATGGTAGATAAAGGTATTTGTAATCTGAAAATATAAAAACAGCAAGGTAACTAATGATAAAAGTGAGCGTAAACGGTATTGCAATGTGTTGAAACAAGGCCTAGGGTTCATACTTTCGCTAGTGTAAGTTCCCTCAACAATGATAACATAATTGGATCACATAACTATCCCTCAACATGCAACAAAGAGTCACTCCAAAGTCACTAATAGCGGAGAACGAACGAAGAGATTATGGTAGGGTATGAAACCACCTCAAAGTTATTCTTTCCAATCAATCCGTTGGGCTATTCCTATAAGTGTCACTAACAGCCCTAGAGTTCGTACTAGAATAACACCTTAAGACACAAATCAACCAAAACCCTAATGTCACCTAGATACTCCAATGTCACCTCAAGTATCTGTGGGTATGATTATACGATATGCATCACACAATCTCAGATTCATCTATTCAACCAACACATCGAACCTCAAAGAGTGCCCCAAAGTTTCTGCCGGAGAATCACAACGAAAACGTGTGCCAACCCCTATGCATAGGTTCATGGGCGGAACCCGCAAGTTGGTCACCAAAACATACATCAAGTGAATCACGTGATAACCCATTGTCACCACAGATATCCACGGCAAGACATACATCAAGTGTTCTCAAATCTTTAAAGACTCAATCCGATAAGATTACTTCAAAGGGGAAACTCAATTCATTACAAGAGAGTAGAGGGGGGAAGAAACATCATAGGATCCAAATATAATAGCAAAGCTCGCGGTACATCAAGATCGTATCACCTCAAGAACACGAGAGAGAGAGAGAGAGATCAAACACATAGCTACTAGTACATACCCTCAGCCCCGAGGGAGAACTACTCCCTCATCGTCATGGAGAGCCCCGGGATGATGAAGATGGCCACCGGAGAGAGATTGCCCCCTCCAGCAGGGTGCCAGAACGGGTCTAGATTGGTTTTCGGTGGCTACGGAGGCTTCTGGCGGCGGAACTCCCGATCTATTGTGCTCACGGATGTTTTTAGGGTATATGGAGATATATAGGCGGAAGAAGTACGTCAGGGGGGCCACGAGTCCCTACCTCGTGACCTCCTCGCAGATCCCCCAACATGCACTCCAAGTCTTCTGGGTTTCTTTCCTTCCAAAAATGAGTTTCGTGAAGTTTCAGGTCAATTGGACTCCATTTGGTTTTCCTTTTCTTCGAAACTCTAAAACAGGGTAAAAACAGAAACTGGCACTGGGCTCTGGGTTAATAGGTTAGTCCTAAAAATGATATAAAAGTGTATGATAAAGCCCATAAACATTCAAAACAGTAGATAATAGCATGGAGCAATCAAAAATTATAGATACTTTGGAGACGTATCAGCATCCCCAAGCTTAATTCTTGCTCGTCCTCGAGTAGGTAAATGATAAAAATAGAATTTTTGATGCGGAGTGCTACTTGGCATAATTTTAATGTAATTATTCTTAACTGTGGTATGAATATTCAGATCCATAAGATTCAAGACAAAATTTTAATATTGACATAAAAATAATAATACTTCAAGCATACTAACTAAGCAATTATGTCTTCTCAAAATAACATGGCCACAGAAAGCTATCCCTACAAAATCATATAGTCTGGCTATGCTCCATCTTCACCACACAAAATATTTAAATCACGCACAACCCCGATGACAAGCCAAGCAATTGTTTCATACTTTTGATGTTCTCAAACTTTTTCAATCTTCACGCAATACATGAGCGTGAGCCATGGACATAGCACTATAGGTGGAATAGAATGGTGGTTGTGGAGAAGACAAAAAGAGAGAAGATAGTCTCACATCAACTAGGCGTATCAACGGGCTGTGGAGATGCCCGTCAATAGATATCAATGTGAGTGAGTAGGGATTGCCATGCAACGGATGCACTAGAGCTATAAGTGTATGAAAGCTCAACAAAAGAACTAAGTGGGTGTGCATCCAACTTGCTTGCTCACGAAGACCTAGGGCAATTTTGAGGAAGCCCATCATTGGAATATACAAGCCAAGTTCTATAATGTAAAATTCCCACTAGTATATGAAAGTGACAACATAGCAGACTCTCTATCATGAAGATCATGATGCTACTTTGAAGCACAAGTGTGGTAAAAGGATAGTAGCATTACCCCTTCTCTCTTTTTCTCTCATTTTTTTAAATTTTGTTATTTTTTTATTTGGGCCTTCTCTTTTTTTATGGCCTCTTTTTTTATTTGGGCTTCTTTGGCCTCTTTTTTTCGTCCGGAGTCTCATCCCGACTTATGGGGGAATCATAATCTCCATCGTCCTTTCCTCACTGGGACAATGCTCTAATAATGAAGATCATCACACTTTTATTTTTCTTACAGCTCAAGAATTACAACTCGATACTTAGAACAAGATATGACTCTATATGAATGCCTCCGGCGGTGTACCGGGATGTGCGATGATGCATGGGTGACATGTATGAAAGAATTATGAACGGTGGCTTTGCCACAAATACGATGTCAACTACATGATCATGCAAAGCAATATGACAATGATGAAGCGTGTCATAATAATGGAACGGTGGAAAGTTGCATGGCAATATATCTCGGAATGGATATGGAATGCCATAATAGGTAGGTATGGTGGCTGTTTTGAGGAAGGTATATGGTGGGTGTATGATACGGGGGAAAGGTGCGCGGTATTAGAGAGGCTAGCAATGGTGGAAGGGTGAGAGTGCGTATAATCCATGGACTCAACATTAGTCATAAAGAACTCACATACTTATTGCAAAAATCTATTAGTTATCAAAACAAAGTACTACGGGCATGCTCCTAGGGGATAGATTGGTAGGAAAAGACCATCGCTCGTCCCCGACCGCCACTCATAAGGAAGACAATCAATAAATACATCATGCTCCGACTTCATCACATAACGGTTCACCATACGTGCATGCTACGGGAATCACAAACTTCAACACAAGTATTTCTCAAATTCACAACTACTCACTAGCATGACACTAATATCACCATCTCCATATCTCAAAACAATTATCAAGTATCAAACTTCTCATAGTATTCAACACACTCATAAGAGAATTTTATTATTCTTGAATACCTAGCATATTAGGATTTTAAGCAAATTACCATGCTATTAATACTCTCAAAATAATATAAGTGAAGCATGAGAGTTAATCTATTTCTTCAAAATAAAACTACCACCATGCTCTAAAAGATATAAGTGAAGCACTAGAGCAAATGACAAACTACTCCGAAAGATATAAGTGAATATCAATGAGTAGTTGAATAATTATGCAACTATGTGAAGACTCTCTAACATTTAATAATTTCATATCTTGGTATTTTATTCAAACAGCAAGCAAAACAAAATAAAATGACATCTAAGAATAGCAAACATCATGTGAAGAAGCAAAAACTTAGGATCAACCGATACTAACCGATAGTTGTTGAAGAAGAAAGGTGGGATGCCAACCGGGGCATCCCCAAGCTTAGACGCTTGAGACTTCTTGAAATATTATCTTGGGGTGCCTTGGGAATCCCCAAGCTTGAGCTTTTGTGTCTCCTTAATTCCTCTCATATCACGGTCTCCCTAAATCTCAAAAGCTTCATCCACACAAAACTCAACAAGGACTCGTGAGATAAGTTAGTATAAACCATTGCAAAAACCTTATCATACTCTACTGTAGAAAATCAATAAAATTATTATTCAACATTGCATACTAAATGCATCTGCATATTTAATAGTCCTATCCTCAAATAGAATCATTAAAGAAGCAGACATATGCAAACAATGCAAACATAACAGCAATCTGCCTAAATAGGACAGTCTGTAAAGAATGCAGCAACATCCATACTTCCCTAGCTCCAAAAGTTATGAAAAATTCCCGCTGTATTAAATTTATCAGAGCTTAATATGCAAAAAGGTTTCAACATTTTATCACATTATGACTTTTCTAGGGAATTATTGCAACAGCGGTAAACTTTCTGTTTTCAAACAGCAACATGTGGACTTCTAAAATAGGGATAGTAAAGGCTATCAATACCACTTTTATTGAAATAAAAGATGCAAAACATTGTTCTAAATAACAGCAAGCAAATCCAAACAAAATAAATTGACTCTCCAAGCAAAACACATATCATGTGGTGAATAAAAATATAGCTCCAAGTAAAGTTACCGATGAACGAAGACGAAAGAGGGGATGCCTTCCGGGGAATCCCCAAGCTTAGGCTCTTGGTTGTCCTTGAATATTAACTTGGGTGCCTTGGGCATCCCCAATCTTAGGCTATTTCCAATCCTTATTCCATAGTACATCGAATCTTTACCCAAAACTTGAAAACTTCACAACACAAAACTTAACAGAAAACTCGTAAGCTCCGTTAGCGAAAGAAAACAAAACACCACTTCATGGTACTGTAATGAACTAATTCTTTATTTATATTGGTGTTAAACCTACTGTATTCCAACTCCTCTATGGTTTATAAACTATTTTACTAGCCATAGATTCATCAAAATAAGTAAACAACACATGAAAAACAGAATCTGTCAAAAACAGAACAGTCTGCAGTAATCTGAATCAAACGTATACTTATGGAACTCATAAAATTCTCAAATAAATTTCTGGACCTGAGTAATTTATCTATTAATAATCTGCAAAAAGAATTAACTAAATAGCACTCTCCAATAAAAAATGGCAGCAATTCTCGTGAGCGCTAAAGTTTCTGTTTTCTACAGCATGATCAACAAGACTTTCCCCGAGTCTTCCCAAAGGTTCTACTTGGCACAAACACTAATTAAAACAATAAAACCACATATAAACAGAGGCTAGATGAATTATTTATTACTAAACAGGAGCAAAAAGCAAGGAATAAAAATAAAATTGGGTTGCCTCCCAACAAGCACTATCGTTTAATGCCCCTAGCTAGGCATGATGATTTCAATGATGCTCACATAAAGGATAAGAATTGTAACATAAAAAGAGCATCGTGAAGAATATGACTAGCACATTTAAGTCTAACATAATTCCTATGCATAGGGATTTTGTGAGCAAACAACTTATGGGAACAATAATCAACTAGCATAGGAAGGCAAAACAAGCATAACTTCAAAACTTTAAGCATATAGAGAGGAAACTTGGTATTATTGCAATTCCTACAAGCATATATTCCTCCCTCATAATAATTTTCAGTAGCATCATGAATGAATTCAACAATATAACCAGCACCTAAAGCATTCTTTTCATGATCTACAAGCATAGAAATTCTATTACTCTCCACATAAGCAAAATTCTTCTCATGAATAATAGTGGGAGCAAACTCAACAAAATAATTATCATGTGAGGCATAATACAATTGAAAACTAAAATCACGATGAAAAGTTTCATGGATATCATTATTCTTTATAGCATACAATTCATCACAATAATCATCATAGATAGCAACTTTGTTCTCATAATCAATTGGAACCTCTTCCGTAATAGTGGATTCATTACTAAATAAAGTCATGACCTCTCAAATTCCACTTTCATCAATATAATCATCATAAATAAGAGTCATGCTTTCATCATAATAAATTTTCTCATCAAAACTTGGGGGACAAAAAATATCATCTTCATCAAACATAGCTTCCCCAAACTTGTGGCTTTGCATATCATTAACATCATGGATATTCAAGGAATTCATACTAACAACATTGCAATCATGCTCATCATTCAAATATTTAGTGCCAAAAATTTTAATGCATTCTTCTTCTAACACTTCGGCACAATTTTTCTTTCCATCATACTCACGAAAGATATTAAAAAGATGAAGCGTATGAGACAAACTCAATTCCATTTTTTTGTAATTTTCTTTTATAAACTAAACTAGTGATAAAACAAGAAACTAAAAGACTCGATTGCAAGATCTAAAGATATACCTTCAAGCGCTAACCTCCCTAGCAACGGCACCAGAAAAGAGCTTGATGTCTACTACACAACCTTCTTCTTGTAGATGTTGTTGGGCCTTCAAGTGCATAGGTTTGTAGGACAGTAGCAAATTTCCCTCAAGTGGATGACCTAAGGTTTATCAATACGTAGGAGGCGTAGGATGAAGATGGTCTCTCTCAAGCAACCCTGCAACCAAATAACAAAGAGTCTCTTGTGTCCCCAACACAACCAATACAATGGTAAATTGTATAGGTGCACTAGTTCAGCGAAGAGATGGTGAAACAAGTGGTATGTGGATGGTAGATAAAGGTATTTGTAATCTGAAAATATAAAAACAGCAAGGTAACTAATGATAAAAGTGAGCGTAAATGGCATTGCAATGTGTTGAAACAAGGCCTAGGGTTCATACTTTCGCTCGTGTAAGTTCCCTCAACAATGATAACATAATTGGATCACATAAATGTCCCTCAACATGCAACAAAGAGTCACTCCAAAGTCACTAATAGCGGAGAACGAACGAAGAGATTATGGTAGGGTATGAAACCACCTCAAAGTTATTCTTTCCAATCAATCCGTTGGGCTATTCCTATAAGTGTCACTAACAGCCCTAGAGTTCGTACTAGAATAACACCTTAAGACACAAATCAGCCAAAACCCTAATGTCACCTAGATACTCCAATGTCACCTCAAGTATCTGTGGGTATGATTATACGATATGCATCACACAATCTCAGATTCATCTATTCAACCAACACATAGAACCTCAAAGAGTGCCCCAAAGTTTCTACCGGAGAATCACGACGAAAACGTGTGCCAACCCCTATGCATAGGTTCATGGGCGGAACCCGCAAGTTGGTCACCAAAACATACATCAAGTGAATCACGTGATATCCCATTGTCACCACAGATATCCACGGCAAGACATACATCAAGTGTTCTCAAATCTTTAAAGACTCAATCCGATAAGATTACTTCAAAGGGGAAACTCAATTCATTACAAGAGAGTAGAGGGGGGAAGAAACATCATAGGATCCAAATATAATAGCAAAGCTCACGATACATCAAGATCGTATCACCTCAAGAACACAAGAGAGAGAGAGAGATCAAACACATAGCTACTAGTACATACCCTCAGCCCCGAGGGAGAACTACTCCCTCCTCATCATGGAGAGCACCGGGATGATGAAGATGGCCACCGGAGAGAGATTTCCCCCTCCGGCAGGTTGCTGGAACAGGTCTAGATTGGTTTTCGGTGGCTACGGAGGCTTCTGGCGGCGGAACTCCCGATCTATTGTGCTCACAGATGTTTTTAGGGTATATGGAGATATATAGGCGGAAGAAGTACGTCAGGGGGGCCACGAGGGGCTCATGAGGGTGGAGGGCACGCCCAGGGGGGTGGGCGCGCCCCCCTGCCTCGTGACCTCCTCGCAGATCCCCCAACGTGCACTCCAAGTCTTCTAGGCTTCTTTCCTTCCAAAAATGAGTTCCGTGAAGTTTCAGGTCAATTGGACTCCGTTTGGTTTTCCTTTTCTTCGAAACCATAAAACAGGGTAAAAAACAGAAACTAGCACTGGGATCTGGGTTAATAGGTTAGTCCCAAAAATGATATAAAAGTGTATAATAAAGCCCATAAACATTCAAAACAGTAGATAATATAGCATGGAGCAATCAAAAATTATAGATACGTTGGAGACGTATCATTAATCACATAGAGACCGTTCTCGACATGCCCAACAAAGGCTACTTTAAGAGTCTTGCTCCACCAGAGGGCCACGGAATCAATATCAAAGAAAGTGGCAAAGCCCATGAGTGCTAGTTGATGAACGGAAAGTAAATTGTATGCAAGGGACTCAACAAGCATGACCTTCTCGATCGTAAGATCATGAGAAATGACAACTTTGCCGAGTCCCAATACCTTAGAAGATGAGGCATCACCCCACTCGACATTGGTGGGCATGGATGGAATCTTTTGCACGTCCACCACCAAGTCCTTGGTTCCGGTCATATGATTAGTAGCTCCACTATCGAGAAACCATGATCCCCCACCGGAAGCAAACACCTACAAGAGATCAATGCTTGGTTTTAGGTACCCATTTTGTAATGGGTCCTTTGATGTTAGTAACAAGGGTCTTAGGAACCCATATAGACCATTCAATGTACTCATAAGTAGAACCAATAAATTTGGCATAAACATGCCCATCTCTAGCGCGGCACAACACATAAGAAGGGTTCAAGTCGCCGGCTTTGTTCGGAAGGGGAGCGTTTCCCTTCTTGGCATCACTACCCCTCGTGGAGTTCTTCTCCTTCTCCTTAGTAGCACCCTCACCCTCCTTCACAAAGGTTTTCTTGAGAGGAGGAGGTCGTTAGCCTTGTCATTCTTCTTCTTGTTCTTGGACTTGGGCACGTACCCAATCCCTTCCTTGCCACAACTCCCTTTTGGTTGGTCAAAAGGTCATTGAGGTTCTTCTCACCTTGTATGCAAGACACAAGACCTTTCTCAAGTTGCACCTTTAGCTTAGCGTTCTCCTCAACAAGATGCACATGCTCACAACACGGGTTAGTAGCATTTGCATTATCAATTAACATCATACGAGGAAAAGTAGATTTCTCCTTGGTTAGCTTTACTTGAAGTTGATCATGAGACTCTTTGAGGCTAGCACGAGCACCCTTCAAGACCTTGTGAGCCTTGTCAAGTAGATCAAACTCCTCTTTGAGTCTAGCAAGATCAACCCCAAGTTTGGCCTTCTCGGAGTTTAGCACACGAGAAACAACGAGAGCATGATCAAACTCTTTCTTTAACTTAGCATGATCAACATTGTGTGACTCCTCAAGAGCCAAACGAAGACTACGCTCTTCCTCAAGAGCATTGGAAAGATCCGAAATCTCATCATCATAGTCACGACTATGCCCCTCCATCTTGGAGATAGTATCTTCATGAGACTCGATCATGTCATTGGCTTCACCAAGTTGTTCCAAGAGAGCAACAAAATGCTTCTTGGATTTACCCTTGAGTTTACCCATAAAGGACTCAAACTCATTTTCCTCCACATTAGATCCCTCACATTCATAAATGCAATCCGTCAAGGAAGGATTATTAATGATGGTAGTTTTGATGTTGGGGGTTACCTTGTTGGTGGCTTTGGCCATGAGGCACTTGGCGGTGATGTTCTCATTGGGTGAGTCGAAGAGGGACACTCGTGGAGTTTTTGCAATGGCAACGGAGGCCATGACAACCGACTCACCATCTTCATCATCATCATGGTACTCTTCTTGAACCACCAATGTCTTGTGAGGGGTCTTCTTGGTGAAGTTGCTCTTGTTGGGGAAAGACTTGGCTTTGTCCTTTTGAATGAGCTTGCCACCATTGTCTTCCCTCTTCTCATACGGGCACTCCGCAACAAAACAGCTCACATTGCCACAATTGTAGCAAGTCCTCACACGTTGCTTGCCTTTTGTGCCACTTGAGTTGTTCTTGTTGAAGTTTTGCCTTGAGCTTTTCTTGCTCCAAAATTGCCTTGAAGCAAGTGCCATGTGTTCATGATAGGCATATTTTGTATCTTCGGGGTTGCTTCCATCTTCTTCCTCTTCTTCTTCTTCTTCAACACAAACCTTGGCCTTCAATGCAAGGTTGGGCTCCTTTGCTCTTTGAGAACGAAGCACCGCATTGTCGGCGGTCTTGTCCAAGATGTTCATAGCCACAAACTCATCCAACACTTCACTTGAGGTCAATGTGTGGAAGTCCAGCCTTTGACGAATGATGGAGGACATCGCCTTGTGGTATGGCATCATTGACTTGAGGAATTTGCGCTTGATCCAATTGTCGTCCGTGTCCTTGCTCCCATGATCTCGGAGTGAGACTGCGAGTTTAGTTACTCTCCGATAAAGCTCACGAGGTTCTTCATCTTCTTTCATTGCAAACTCATCGGCTTCGTCTTGCACTACTTCATAGTTGGAACGTTGAATGCTTGCGCTTCCCCGCTAGAGAGAGACCACACAAAGCCATGCATCTTTGGCTAAGGCGAAGGGTCGAAGATGAGGTAGATCTTCGGGTGGGATTGCATCTTGGATGATGAAGAGAGCATTCTCATTGAATTGATTATCTGTGGCTTCTCGAGGAGTGAAGTTTCTTGGGTGATGCGGATAGAAACCTGTTGGGGAATGTAGTAATTTCAAAAAAAATCCTACGCACACGCAAGATCATGGTGATGCATAGCAACGAGAGGGGAGAGTGTGATCTACGTACCCTTGTAGATCGACAACGGAAGCGTTAACTTGGTTGATGTAGTCGTACGTCTTCACGGCCCGGCCGATCAAGCACCGAAACTACGGCACCTCCGAGTTCTAGCACACGTTCAGCTCGATGACGATCCCCGGACTCTGATCCAGCAAAGTGTCGGGGAAGAGTTCCGTCAGCATGACGGCGTGGTGACGATCTTGATGTACTACCGTCGCAGGGCTTCGCCTAAGCACCGCTACAATATTATCGAGGACTATGGTGGAAGGGGGCACCGCACACGGCTAAGAATATGATCATGTGGATCAACTTGTGTCAAGGGGTGCCCCCTGCCCCCGTATATAAAGGATCAAGGGGAGGAGGCCGGCCGGCCCTCTATGGCGCGCCAAGGAGGAGTCCTCCTCCTAGTAGGAGTAGGACTCCTACTAGGAGGGGGAAAGAAGTGGGGAGGGAGAGGGAAAGGGGGGCGCCCCCCCCCCCTCTCCTAGTCCAATTCGGACCAGGGGGGAGGAGGGGCGTGGCCCACCTTTGGCTGCCCTCTCTCTCTCCACTAAGGCCCATATGGCCCATTACTTCTCCCGGGGGGGTTCCGGTAACCCTCCGGCTCTCCGGTTTTCTCCGAAATCACCCGGAACACTTCCGGTGTCCGAATATAGCCGTCCAATATATCAATCTTTATGTCTCAACCATTTCGAGACTCCTCGTCATGTCCATGATCACATCCGGGACTCCGAACTAACTTCGGTACATCAAAACTCATAAACTCATAATATAACTGTCATCGAAACCTTAAGCGTGCGGACCCTACGGGTTCGAGAACAATGTAGACATGACCGAGACACGTCTCCGGTCAATAACCAATAGCGGAACCTGGATGCTCATATTGGCTCCTACATATTCTACGAAGATCTTTATCGGTCAGACCGCATAACAACATACGTTGTTCCCTTTGTCATCGGTATGTTACTTGCCCGAGATTCGATCGTCGGTATCTCAATACCTAGTTCAATCTCGTTACCGGCAAGTCTCTTTACTCGTTTCGTAATACATCATCTCACAACTAACTCATTAGTTGCAATGCTTGCAAGGCTTTATGTGATGTGCATTACCGAGAGGGCCCAGAGATACCTCTCCGACAATCAGAGTGACAAATCCTAATCTCGAAATACGCCAACCCAACATGTACCTTTGGAGACACATGTAGAGCACCTTTATAATCACCCAGTTATGTTGTGACGTTTGGTAGCACACAAAGTGTTCCTCCGGCAAACGGGAGTTGCATAATCTCATAGTCATAGGAACAGGTATAAGTCATGAAGAAAGCAATAGCAACATACTAAACGATCGGGTGCTAAGCTAATGGAATGGGTCATGTCAATCAGATCATTCACCTAATGATGTGATCCCGTTAATCAAATAACAACTCTTTGTCCATGGTTAGGAAACATAACCATCTTTGATTAACGAGCTAGTCAAGTAGAGGCATACTAGTGACACTCTGTTTGTCTATGTATTCACACATGTATTATGTTTCCGGTTAATACAATTCTAGCATGAATAATAAACATTTATCATGATATAAGGAAATAAATAATAACTTTATTATTGCCTCTAGGGCATATTTCCTTCAAAACCTTCTTCAGTGATTCTCCAAAGATTAGTGTTCACATGATTTAAATGACGCTTAAAGCGATAAACCCAAGAATCGAAGTCCTCATTTTTCACAATCTTAGGGGGAGGACCGGCATGATTCAAGTGAGTGGAAGGAATCAGTCCACCATAAACAAGTGGTGGTTCCACATGGGCAAAGATGCCAGTGCCATTTTTACCACTAGAAGAAGGAACCTTTTCACTACTAGCTTCCCCCTTGTCGGAGTTAGCATCCGTCACCTTGTCCGTGGGATCACCCACTTTCAAAGGTGCAGTAGATAGTTTAAGTCCTTCAATGAATTTAGTAAACATGCTTTCAACCTCGGTTGTCATTGAGGTTTTCAATGTCTCCAAGGCTACATTGAATTCCTCACGGGAGACCGAGGTTCCCCCATCACCCGTAGACGAGATCGGATTCACACGGGAGTGCTCCTCCACACCGTCTATGGTGTCAACCATACTCTTTGGACGGCAAAGTCCTTAGAAAAGAGACGAGGCTCTGATACCAATTGAAAGGATCGATATGGTTGACTAGAGGGGGTGAATAGGCAACTAACAATTTTTTCTTGGCTTTTCTTTACCAAATTAAAACTTTACATCAAAGTAGGTTGTCTAGATGTGCAACTAGGTGAGCAACCTATATGATGCAACAACAACGAACATACAAGCAAGCAAGAGAAGTAACACTAATAAGCTTGCACAAGTAAAGGTAAGAGGTAACCAAGAGTGGACCCGGTGAAGACGAGGATGTGTTACCGAAGTTCCTTCCTTTTGAGAGGAAGTACGTCTCCGTTAGAGCGGTGTGGAGGCACAATGCTCCCCAAGAAGCCACTAGGGCCACCGTATTCTCCTCACACCCTCACACAATGCGAGATGCCGTGATTTCACTATTGGTGCCCTTGGAGGCAGCGACCGGACCTTTACAAAAAAGGTTGGGGCAAACTCCACAACTCAATCGGAGGCTCCCAACAACACCACGAAGCTTCACCACAATGGACTATGGCTCCATGGTGACCTCAACCATCTAGGGTGCTCAAACACCCAACAGTAACAAGATCCACTAGGGATTAGTGGGGGGATCAAATATCTCTTGGTGGAAGTGTAGATCGGGGCCTTCTCAACTACTCCCGAGCAAATCAACAAGTTTGGTTGGCTAGGGAGAGAGATCGGGCAAAAATGGAGCTTGGAGCAATAATGGAGCTTTTGGGGGAAGAGGTAGGTCAACGAAGAAGAAGGGGACCCCCTTTTATAGTGGGGGTAACAATCCAAACATCAGAGAATCAAACCTCCAACGACGCGGGAAGGCCTAGAGGGTGTGAAACGAAAGTGTACGTGATGATTCCACCCTACCCTTACCAAAGCGGACCCCCTCTTGATAGTACGGTGACTCCTACGAAACTAGTCCACCAACAAGAAACGAAAGAGCTACACCATCTTGAAAAACACTCCGAGGGGAAAGAAATCGTCTCGAGCCAAAGGATTAATCTCTGAAATGCTCAAAGCACATGGTTAGTCCGCAAATATGTTGTCATCAATCACCAAAACTACATCAAGAGAGATATGCCTTAACACTTGCGTCGCTCCTCCACCAACCGAAGACCTTCAGCCTCAATACGCGAGTCGACACTAGCAAGCTCTTCACCAAGGCGGTTCATCGCGCCCATCGCCTCCTGGAAGAGATCGTGGCGGACCATGTTGTGCTCGCGCTCGAGCTCGAATGCTCGGCCCACCTCGTCCTCCACCTCGGGGGCTGCGGGTGGAGCATCAAGTGGCGCACCACCTCCCGGTTGGGGGCTGGGGGCTAGCACGGCCCCAGGCGCCAGCTGACCCTTGCGAGGGGCCCGAACCAAACAAGGCCCGCTACTTGAAGAAGACTCCAGGATCGAGACTAGCCATCTACCAACCGTGACCAGGGGAGGAGCCATTGGCACGCCTGCTACGCTCCGAGCAAGGCCCCGAAGAAAGGACGGCAAAGGCGCAAGCTCGGGGCGCCTTGGTAGCAGACGGGTGCGATGGGACGAGAGGGAGATGCTTCTCTAGAGATTTCACGGCCTTAGCAGAAGGGGGCCTGAGGGGACAATCGTCAGGAAAGGAAGGCGGCACATAGAAGATCACCAAGATAAGGTACTTACTCGTTGATAGCGATGTACTTCCGACGCTTCAACGGTCCGAAGATGCTGCCGCCGCTAGGGGGTCCTTTCCTCTTGCGGAGCTCCTCGAAGTCCACACAAAGGCGACCGAAGGGCTGGACGTGACGGCCGGAGCGCGGCGGAGCCGAAGAAGAACCAAGAGGGATGGCTTCAGGGGAGCCCGGCTGCAGCGAACAGCCCGGCTCTTTCTCGCTGTGACCTCCCGAGGCTCCTGGAGCCTCGGCCTCGGGAGCTGCATGCCGCATCTCATCAGCGACCGACGCCTCAGGAGGGGCGTCACAAGCTCTCGAGGACGATGCCCTCGGATCACCGCTCGGCATGTGCTCCTTAGCACCTGAGCAGCCGACCCCCGTCATAGCTCGCTCCCCCGCACCGTCACCTGGGGCGAGCTCGGCACCGGCGGCGAAGAATGGGACCACGATGACGGGATTCACGCAGGGCCCCACCAAGCCAATTGGGTGCAGCCCCCACTCATCAAAGGAAGGTGTGCTCACGGCAAAGGTGACCTTGTTCTCGCAGCGGTACAACATGCAGCTCTTCCTGGGCATCTCGTCCGACAGAGGGACACCAGATAGGACTATGAGCACCGTTTGGCACGCAGCAAGAGGAAGCCCCTCCTCCTGAAACGTCATGTTGTCCTGTCCGCTGAGCAAGGCCCACATCGGGCGAGAGTGGCGCTGAAGCGGAGCAACTCGACGCCTGACGAACTCCCTCACCACCATGGGTGCAGTCACGCCAAGGTCCTTCAGCCACCTCAGCCTAGCCCAGACGGGGGCAAGGCAGGGGCTCGTGAGCTTCTGATGGCCCCAGCCAAAGTTTGGAATGGCAGGCCCCACCGGAGCTTGGAGCAGAGGGTTGATCACGCCGGCATCAACAAACACCCATAGCATGCGGAACTCGCTCGCGGATGAAGGAAGCTCGAAGTCGATCCCCATGCCTGCTGTCGTAGCCACGACCTGGAAGCCCACACACCCTGAGCTCTGTCGGGCACCGGTGAGATGCAGTGAGAAGAAGTGGCGGAGGAGTGCCAAGGAGGGGGTGATGCCCACCATGGCCTCACACATGAAAGCAAAGACGGCAAGAAGGGTCACAGATTGAGGGTCGAGATGGAGCATGTGGATCTGATAGTGCTCGAGCACCGCGTTGAAGAAGGCGGAGAAGGGAGGAAGCAGGCCAGTCCAGAGGGCATCAATGAAGATCGGAACCTCGGTGACTGCCCGAGCCATGCTGGAGCGAGACGCAGGCCAGGCCAGCATCTCTCCTCACTCGTTGAAGCTGGAGGCGAGTATGGGGCACACCTTGCCCATGGCCTCGTCGTTGAGCACCCGAGGCCGGCCGAGCGCCGGCTCGAAGGATGGAGGCGCACTTGTCGAGGACAGAGGGTTCGTCCCCTTTTCGGCTTGTTTCGGTGCCATGGCGGTGAAGCGGGCGGAGCACTGGTCGGATTGGGAAGGTGGAGTAGGGCGTCGAGGAAGCAGGGAGATTGGCAGAACCAGGCGTGGCGATGGAAGAATAACTATGCAAGAAGCGGGGCCGCATAGCCAGGCGGATTGAAGGGCAGCGTGGGGAAGCAGAGACGCCCACGTCCAATCAACCGCCACGCGTCGACTGAGGCCGCAGGCTTTTGGGGCCCGTGGTGCTCCGAACTTGACCCTTGGCTTCGCCGCGAAGCCAAGCCCAAGCGCACCTTGGGCCCGGGGGCTACTGTCGGCGTTCTGGGAACGGGGGTCCCCAGACTTGCCTGCCTGCGGCCCACGGCGTGGCCAAGCAGCAGGCCGTACGACCCATCTTCACCAACAAGGCACCCAAGACCCTCGCGAGGCGGACGACGCAAGACCTCCTCTGGAGTGGCCTATCTAGGCAGGCTCACGAGGAGCGGAGATATCAAGGCAGGGCGAACCTCACGAGACTCTCGTGACGTGAGCCATGACGATCGACACCAGGCGGGTGCCAGCGCGCGCAGCGTCCTTATTTCCCCTTTGGTGCAAAGGAGGCAAGCGCAGCCGCGGAGTACCGAGGCCTCAGGCAAAGGTTGCCATTTCGATGCAACAAGTCCAAGACCAGAAGGACGGCAGACGGAGGTCATCGTGGAGCCCAAGACGTTGTCACCCCAGAGCCTTTCACAGGCGCAGACTACCTTTTGTCAGGATAGCTTGTACTAGCTGCCCCCCCTTCAAATTAGCCCGCCATTGTTGGCTCCCTTCCCGCTCAATATTTGGGAAAGAGGACCAGGGCCTCTATAAATAGGACTAGCCACCACCATAGTAGGGATCGGATCGCATCTCATCTCATCTTAGCTTGAGGGAATCTACACACCACAAGTTCATACGCACAAGAACACCTCAACCTCAGAAGGTTGTTCTTCCCTTATACTGTTCATCATCAACCCAAGAAGCAATTCACCACCACCACACTGGAGTAGGGTATTACACCACAATGGTGGCTCGAACCAGTATAAACCCCGTGTCTTTCTGTGTTGTGAGTTCGTCGAGTTCGTCCGCAAGAACTTAGCGAGCTAGAGCGTAGATCGGTAGGAGGGAAAGACTTCACGCGCACCCCAGTGTTCGAACCTTAAGGGTTTGCTGGAACCCCACATCTGACATGTATCACGGGGTCTGGATGCACCAGCGAAATTTGCACCAATTCTCAAGGTGATAAAGGGCAATGCACGGTACCGTAGAGGCTAGCAAATTGCGAAAAGGTAAGAGTGTGTATGATCCATGGACTAACATTAGTCATAAAGAACTCATATACTTATTGCAAAAGTTTATTAGCCCTCGAAGCAAAGTACTACTACGCATGCCCCTAGAGGGATAGATTGGTAGGAAAAGAACATCGCTCGTCCCCGACCGCCACTCATAAGGAAAGCACTCAAAGAACACCCCATGCTTCAAATTTGTCACACAACGTTTACCATACGTGCATGCTATGGGACTTGCCAACTTTAACACAAGTATTTCTCAATTTTGCAATTACCCAACTAGCATGACTCTAACATTACCACCTTTATATCTCAAAACATCTATCAAGTATCATAGTATTCAGTGCACTCTATATGAAAGTTTTTATCATACCCATCTTGAATGCCTATCATATCAGGACTAATTTTATAGCCAAAGCAAATTACCATGCTGTTCTAAAAGACTCTCAAAATAATATAAGTTAAGCATGAGAGATTAATAATTTCTACAAAATAAAACCACCACCGTGCTCTAAAAAAATAAGTGAAGCACTAGAGCAAAATTATCTAGCTCAAAAGATATAAGTGAAGCACATGGAGTATTTTAATAAATTCCGATTCATGTGTGTCTCTCCCAAAAGGTGTATACAGCAAGGATGATTGTGGTAAACTAAAAGGCAAATACTCAAATCATACAAGACGCTCCAAGCAAAACACATATCATCTGGTGAATAAAAATATAGCCTTAAGTAAAGTTACCGATAGACGAAGACGAAAGAGGGGATGCCTTCTGGGGCATCTCCAAGCTTAGGCTTTTGGTTGTCCTTGGATTTTACCTTGGGGTGCCTTGGGCATCCCCAAGCTTAGGCTGTTGCCACTCCTTGTTCAAAAATCCATCAAATCTTTACCCAAAAACTTGAAAACTTCACAACACAAAACTCAACAGAAAATCTTATGAGCTCTGTTAGTATAAGAAAACAAATCACCACCTTTAGGTACTGTAATGAACTCATTCTTTATTTGTATTGGTGTTAAACCTACTGTAGTCCAACTTCTCTATGGTTCATGCCCCCCGATACTAGCCATAGATTCATCAAAATAAGCAAACAACACACGAAAAACAGAATCTGTCAAAAACAGAACAGTCTGTAGCAATCTGTAGGTTTCGTATACTTCTGTAACTCCAAAAACCCTGATAAGTTAGGAAGTCCTAAATAATTTGTATATTGATCTAATGCAGTTAGAATTGGTATTTTATCGCTCTCTGGTAAAAAAATGGAAATTATTCTCGTGAGTGCATACTTTCTGTTTTTTCAGCAAGATCAAATAACAATCACCCAAGAAGATCCTAAAGGCTTTACTTGGCACAAACACTAATTAAAACATAAAAAACACAATCATAATAGAGGATAGATGATTTATTTATTACTAAACAGGAACAAAAATAAAATTGATTTGCCTCCCAACAAGCGCTATCGTTTAACGCCCCTAGCTAGGCATAAAAACAAGAATAGATCTAGGTATTGTCATCTTTGGTATGCAATCCATAAGTGGCTCTCATAATAGATTCATAAGGTAATTTAATTTTCTTCCTAGGAAAGTGTTCCATGCCTTTCCTTAATGGAAATTGGAATCTAATATTTCCTTCTTTCTTGTCAATAATTGCACCAATCGTTCTAAGGAAAGGTCTACCAAGAATAATAGGACATGTAGGATTGCAATCTATATCAAGAACGATGAAATCTACGGGCACATAATTCCTATTTACAACAATAAGAACATCATTAATCCTTCCCATAGGTTTCTTAACGGTGGAGTCCGCAAGATGCAAATTTAAAGAACAATCATCAAATTCACGGAAACCTAGCACATCACACAAAGTTTTGGGAATCGTGGAAACACTAGCACCCAAATCACATAAAGCATAACATTCATGATTTTTGATCTTAATTTTAATAGTAGGTTCCCACTCATCATAAAGTTTTCTAGGGATAGAAACTTCCAATTCAAGCTTTTCTTCATAGGATTGCATTAAAGCATCAACTATAGGTTTGGTAAAAGCATTATTTTGACTATAAGCATGAGGAGAATTTAACACGGATTGCAACAAGGAAATACAATCTATTAAAGAACAATTATCATAATTAAATTCCTTGAAATCCAAAATAGTGGGTTCATTGCTAGTTTTGACCTCTTCAATCCCACTTTTATTAATTTTTGCATCAAGATCTAAAAACTCCGAATCATTGGGACGCCTTCTAACTAAAGTTGACTCATCTCCAGTCCCGTTTTTATCAAGATTCATATTGGCAAACAAAGATTTAACAGGAGACCATCAATCACTTTTAGATCTTCATCATTATTATCATGAAAACTAGAAGAACACGCTTTCACAAAGCAATCTTTTTTAGCACGCATCCTAGCGGTTCTTTCTTTGCACTCATCAATGGAAATTCTCATGGCTTTGAGAGACTCATTGATATCATGCTTAGGTGGAATAGATCTAAGTTTCAAAGAATCAACATCAAGAGAAATTCTATCCACGTTCCTAGCCAACTCATCAATCTTAAGCAATTTTTCTTCAATCAAAGCATTGAAATTCTTTTGTGAGGTAATAAATTCTTTTGCGAATTCATAAATTCTTTAACACTAGTCTCAAAATCAGAGGGCATCTTATTAAAATTTCCATAAGAGTTGTTGTAGGAATTACCATAATTATTAGAGGAATTACTAGGGAACGGCCTAGAATTAAAGTTTCCTCTATACGCGTTGTTACCAAAATTGTTCCTACAAACAAAATTCACATCCACAGATTCATTATTATTCTCAATCAAAGTAGACAAAGGCATATCATTAGGATCAGAAGAAACACTCTTATTAGCAAACAATTTCATAAGTTCATCCATCTTTCCACTCAAGACATTAATCTCTTCTATCGCATGAACCTTTTTACTAGGAGATCTTTCGGTGTGCCATTGAGAATAATTAACCATAATATTATATAGGAGTTTATTAGCTTATCCTAAAGTGATTTCCATAAAAGTGCCTCCCGCAGTCGAATATAAAAGATTTCTAGAAGCAAAATTCAATCCAGCATAAAAATTCTGTATAATCATCCATAAATTCAAACCATGTGTAGGGCAATTACGTATCATTAATTTCATCCTCTCCCAAGCTTGTGCAACATGCTCATGATCAAGTTGCTTAAAATTCATAATATCGTTTCTAAGAGAGATGATCTTAGCGGGAGGAAAATACTTAGAGATAAAAGCATCTTTGCACTTATTCCATGAATCAATACTATTTTTAGGCAAAGAAGAGAACCAAGTTTTAGCACGATCTCTAAGCGAAAACGAAAATAGCTTCAATTTAACAATATCATTATCCACATCTTTCTTCTTTTGCATATCACACAAATCAACGAAGTTGTTTAGATGGGTAGCGGCATCTTCACTAGGAAGGCTAGAAAATTGATATTTCATGACAAGATTCAACAAAGCGGCATTAATTTCACAAGATTCGGCATCGGTAATAGGAGCAATCGGAGTGCTAATAAAATCATTATTGTTAGTCTTGGAAAAGTCACACAATTTAGTATTATCTTGAGCCATCGTGACAATCAATCAATCCAACAAGCAAGCACAGAAGAAGCAAGCAAAAAGAAACGAATGAAAAAAGGCAAATAAAACGGCAAAGGTGAAGTGGGGGAGAGGAAAACGAGAGGCAAATGGAAAATAATGTAATGCGAGGGATACGAGTTTGTGATGGGTACTTGGTATGTCTTGACTTGTGCATAGATCTCCCCGGCAACGGCGCCAGAAATGGCTAGTTGTCGGGAGATCAAATCTCGACTTGACTTGGTGCAAATCTCCCCTGCAACGGCGCCAGAAATCCTTCTTGCTACCTCTTGAGCATGCGTTAGTTTTCCCTTGAAAAGGAAAGGGTGATGCAGTAAAGTAGTGTAAGTATTTCCCTCAGTTTTTGATAACCAAGGTATCAATCCAGTAGGAGACTACACGCAAATCGACTAGTACCTGCACAACAAATAAGAACCTTGCAACCAACGCGACAAAGGGTTGTCAATCCCTTCACGGCCACTTGGAAAAGTGAGATTTGATAAAGATAATAAGATAAATATTTTTGGTATTTTTGTGGTAAAGATTGCAAAATAAATAGTAAACTAGAATTGTAGATTCGGAACTTATATGATGTAAAGTAGTCCCCGGGGCAACAGGTTTCACTAGTGGCTTCTTTCAAGATAGCATGTATTACGGTGGGTGAACAAATTACTGCCGAGCAATTGATAGAAAAACGCATAGTTATGATGATATCTAAGGCAATGATCATGAATATAGGCATCACGTCCGTGACAAGTAGACCAAAACGATTCTGCATCTACTACTATTACTTCACACATCGACCGCTATTCAGCATGCATCTAGAGTATTAAGTTCATAAGAACGGAGTAACGCATTAGGCAATATGACATGATGTAGAGGGATAAACTCAAGCAATATGATATAAACCCCATCTTTTTATCCTCGATGGCAACAATACAATACGTGTCATTTCCCTTTCTGTCACTAGGATCGAGCACCGCAAGATTGAACCCAAAGCTAAGCACTTCTCCTATTTGCAAGAAAGATCAATCTAGTAGGCCAAACTAAACCGATAATTCGAAGAGACTTGCAAAGATATCAAATCATGCATATAAGAATTCAGAGAAGAATCAAATAATATTCATAGATAATCAAGTTCATAAACCCACAATTCATCGGATCTCAGCAAACACACCGCAAAAGAGTTACATCGAATAGATCTTTAAGAAGATCGAGGAGAACTTTGTATTGAGATCCAAAGAGAGAGAAGAAGCCATCTAGCTAATAACTATGGACCCGAAGGTCTATGGTAAACTACTCACACATCATCGGAGAGGCTATGGTGTTGATGTAGAAGCCCTCCGTGATCGAATCCCCCTCCGGCAGGTCGCGGGAAAAGGCCCCAAGATGGGATCTCAAGGGTAATGAGGGTTGCGGCGGTGGAAAAGGTGTTTTGCCGCTCTCCCCGAAGGTTTCAGGGTATAAGAGTATATATAGGCGAAAGAAGTAGGTCAGTGGAGTTATGAGGGGCCCACGAGGGTGGGGGCGCGCCCTCCTGCCTCGTGGCTTCCTCGTTGCTTCCTTGACGTCCACTCCAAGTCTACTGGATTGCGTTTATTCCAAAAATGATCCTCACGAAGGGTTCATTCCGTTTGGATTCCGTTTGATATTCCTTTTCTACGAAACACTGAAATAGGCAAAAAAACAACAATTTGCAGTGTGTTTTCGGTTAATAGGTTAGTTCCAAAAATAATATAAAAAGGTATATTAAAACCCATTAAATATCCAAAACAAATAATATAATAGCATGGAACAATAAAAAATTATAGATACATTGAAGACGTATCAGGTGTGTTGGGGACACAAGAGATTCTTTGTTATTTAGTTGCAGGGTTGTTTGAGAGAGACCATCTTCATCCTACGCTTTCCACGGATTGATAAACCTTAGGTCGTCCACTTGAGGGAAATTTGCTACTGTCCTACAAAATTTTGTGCTTGGAGGCCCAACACGAGTCCTCATGAAGAAGGTTGCATAGTAGACATCGCTGCTCGAGAGAAATTATGCGAAGTGTTGCGTAGTGAGCACCCCTCCTGGCACTGATTTGGGAGAAATTATAAATGATAAAAACCACACAAAACCTAAACCATAATGATTGAGTGTCACCGAAGAATCCAATTGAGCTTGAGCCTAACTTGGACTTGTTACAGTTGAGGATTGTGCATACTTCAGATGGTTAGGAGTCGTTCAAAGCACAGTGTGTGGGATAGACGAAAAATAAGTTTATATAGGTCTAAAGATCACTACAAGATCTACCTCAAGTAATTGTAAGAATTTAGGGGAACTTAGCTCAAGGATAACAAGGTGAAGCCTTTTGTGTCTTCGGAGCTATGGTTGAACCTCTCCAACCCATACGTAGAATTGTGTCAACAGTGTAAGCGGGATAAAAAATCAATTTGTCTTCACCGAGCATCCGAGTTCCAATTTTTCGCGCGTTTACTTTCTGTAATTTGCGTCTTACGAGGAATTACCCCCTCTCCTTTTGTAAAGATTTGTCTGGATACTTTTATATTTTGTTTCTTAGCTTTATGTTCAGATTTGTACTCGCTTACTTTGTTATAAAGTATGTTTGCTTACTAGTTAAGTTGACTATCGATCTAGTTTGCTCATGTTGTTTTACTTATTGCGTTTTCCATGCATGTCCCTTTGCTACTCTCCAGTTATAGTTTTTCTTCATTATGGTTCTGTTGTAGATATGTTTATTATTGTTTTCAAAGAATTTGTTAAAATATTCCATTCACCCCCAAGATCTGGTCAATACATTTGATCCTATAGTCATTTGTAAAGCATATGCATCCCGTTCGAAAGCCCTACACAGTGGTTGCTATTGTTGCAAGAAAGCAAGCAGTTTCGACAAACCATCAGGTGGTTAGTTAGGAAAAACATGCTCAATAATACATTTGTTTCTATCTAATGGTAGAGAATGCATGTGCACCTTTTCTTCCAGCGTTTGCAGAAAAGACATGGAATGCATGCACATCACTCAATGAAAACTCCCTATGTCCCATGATATAGTGTGCATTGCTTTTTGCAAAAGTCAAACTTCATAAACTTTGATCAAGTTTTAAAAAATCTATGTCTACAATATGTAATATAGACCACACGGAAATATATTTCATGATGAATCTAATGGTATTGATTTGATATGCTATATGTTGATAGTTTTTCTCTAAACTTGATCCAAGTATACAAAATTTGACTTACAAAACTTTTAATACGCACTATACTTTGGGCGGAGGAAGTACAAAATTAGCACATTCCACATGAGACAATGTTAGTCCCATTCGAACTTATTTTAGAATTGAAAAATGTGTAACCTTCAAACCATGTGGCCAAATCAAAATCTGCTTTCACCCATCGTGTTTCTCACGACAAGATCTTCAAAACTAAATCCTACATGAGCACATCCCAACAAATGTTTTTGAAAATCAACTTTTTACCAGCAAAATTAAGTTCCTTGTATGTACTTGCTTTTCTAGCACATACCAATAAAAATGGTACTGCCTCGAAATATAAGAGTGTTTAGATCACTAAACTGGTGATCTAAACGCTCTTATGTTTCTTTACATAGGGAGTATTTTCTTTAGTAAAACTATATCCATACGCTTTCTTGAATTTTTTTATTGTTCCTTGTTATGTGAACTTCAAATTTTAATCCACATGGAAAACTTATGTTGGATATATCTGAAAAGAAACTTGCTATGATGAAAAGAAAATGTTTAATATAAACCTATTTTCTCTGACAAACGGTGGGTAGACTGTCTTTTATTAATTGTATGCGCTAAGAGAAAGTTCCATGTTTTTAATGTTTTTATACAATTTTTTAAGAATTTTCCCCTGTATTTTTAAAACATAAATTAACTTGACAAAAAGTAACTTGTAACTTAGCTACATTGTGTTATTTCGAAGAAGCTAGTGTATGCCATAGAAACTACACAGAAGGTTGTTGAATTATATGCAAACTCCTACTTTTCATAAACATGCTTTTCACAGTCAAATAATGTATACTAAATGTTGACTTATCATTGTGGTAGAAAGTCAGCCCGGACAAGAAAAGCATATTTATACCTCAAACTTGCTTTTCGTGCCTCAAAGTTTCTTTTCAGAACTATCCATTTAAATATGCCCATGTGGTATTTATTTTGGAATATCTCATCATGTAGGAACACAACAATGAAAAACAATTTTGATTTGGACAGTTGGTTTGGAAGTAATGCATCTTAAAAAAATGAGTAAATTCCGGTTTTTACCCCCTATTTTGACATTTTTGACACTAATTACCCCATTTAGCAGGATTTCATTCATTTTACCCTATTTAGTAGAAATGTTGCCATAATTTACCCTGTTTAATTTTTTGTGAGCATTCTAACCGGCAGGTCCAATTGTGTTGTGCCTATTTACCCTGTCTATTTTTTGGAGTTGATGGTATTCTCCTATTATTTATAAAATAGATCCTTCTCTATTATTTGCAACAGATCATGGAAATAAAATGCGAAAAAATTGTGTTATGACAACTATTTCTGCCTATTTGTTCCCTGGGTCATGATGTCAATTCGTCTCCTTATTCAAGGATCATGCTGTCAAATTATCTCTCTTTTGCCAAACAGATCATATTTCTGCTTCACACTACTGTCAAAACTGATTAATATAGGCTATAGACTGCTCTGGATTCACATGTTCGAAACAGGATTGAATAATGCTTCCCATTTATAGATAGCTTCACTAGTTCACAACTACACAAACTACAGAATACACCAAACAGTGGCAGTGGCAATGACAGGCTACACAAGCAGCGGCACAAACACCTTGTCAGTCTTCACCTTTCTTAGCTCCTACACATTGCAGAAGGGTGACATGTATACACATGATCTTTAATAAGCATCTTAATTCTGTCCTAATGAAACGCCTCGCCGGCTAATGCATGAGTCGGGAAAATATCAGACTACACAAATTGCTATGATAGATATGGTCAAAATCTTGTGGAATGGGGTACGACTGAGAGGGATTGTTTGTTCACCAACCTCACTAATTTGTTGGACCAGCCATCGCCATAGCCCCGCCATCAACTGAGCACATCCTCATGGGGTCCCTGCTATGTCGCCAAAGTAGTAAGATGAACTGGTCACAGCCTGATGGGATCATGTACAAGGACGCGCCTATGCCAACGTCGGCGAGCTTGACGGAGCCATCGGATTCCACGGGGTCATTTCTTGCTTGGATGTCGCGGCCATACAACCCTGCTCGAGGAGGTATGAAATCGCATGGCCGGCCGCTCAGCACTCATCGTCGCCACCGCCATCATCATCACCGCTGCCTGACAATCCCCAACCCAAGGTTCGAGCGAGCCTAGCATGTGTGTGGGTTGGAAACCTAGACGGGCGATGCAATCGATAGGGGACAGGCAACACAAGCAAGAACCGACTGGAGGCAAGCGTGGCCCACGGCCGACTCGGGCGTTGTGCGTTGGATGCGACGCGAGCGACCTCCATCAGGTTGGTCCTGTTCCCGGTCAAGGAGAAGCTGGGAGGACCGGTCCAGCAGGAAGAAAATAGGCAGGAAAAAACGGTCGATGTGGGATGCCAAGTGGACCTGACAATTGGGACATGTCGGTCAGAACGCTCACAAAATTTTAAACAGGGTAAATTGTGGCAGAACTTTTGTTAAATTGGGTAAAATGGATGAAATATGGCTAAATGGGGTAATTAGTGTCAAAAATATTAAAATAGGGGGTAAAAACCGGAATTTACTCTAAAAAATTTAAACGGTTTGTATGTTGCTAATGCGATCTATTTTGGTCCTTTAGGGTTTGTCATTATTTGATATGCAGCGTAGTACGCATCCTAAAAGCTGAGAAATGAAGGGGATTCCAGTGGACATTCAACCATTCCTAGGGCACGACTCCACATAAAATTGTGTGAGGGCACACATAAACAATATGTGATTGATGTTATCAGACTCTTTACAAAGAGACCAACGAACGTTAGCATTACCATGTCTGTCTTAATAGTATGGTCAGTAGAAGATAAGCAACCCATAATCACTTGATTGCCATAAGAAAATTTTGATTTTGAAGGGGTTTTTAATCTGCCAAACTCTATTTAGATTGAGGTTGGTCTGGCCCATGGCTTCAAGCTTCTTAGCTTTACAAATGGACTTCCATTGACCAATTTATATTTTCTTTTTGTTATCCTAACTGTTCACGAAGAAATTACTACTGTATCATATTTGTTCAAGCCCTCACGGGAAACATTTCGAGGGGTGGGGGGGGGGGGGGGGTAGAATCCTCTCGGAATAATGCATGGTATATGCGTGGAAAGATAAAACAATTATCTCTAGATGTACGTGCACGACAAATTCCCGGCTATAATCGACAAGGTCAGGCCGACTCCGATAGGAAAACTGCGACAGCGGCGCGTCACAGCTAGTTCTGACGACCATAGTGGTTGTTCAATGATCCAAGGTCTCAATCTATTTTTCTATTTATGTCTGGGTGATTTGTACTTAGTGAACCTTTATAATAGATCCCTGTCCTTCTCATGAAAAATATGATAATTAATCAAACTATTGAAAGGCAACACTAATCAGGTTGTACAGTACACTAATTTACAGCGTCACATCGTCCTCCAAACTTACACCACACAACGCCGCATCAATCATCTGACCTCTCCGTTGGCACATTTCTCCTCACTCGACACCACCCTACCCATATTTTATTCCTCCAGCATATGCTCCGTATCAAAAAGCTCTGTGCGGGATTTCTATATAAGAAAGAGAAAGGGAAATCGACGAACTCGATCGGTACAGGTAGGCAAAAGTGACAGCCCACAGCGTGTCCGAAACCTATGATAACTGCCAACCAGAATCGGCAGCGGCATTGGATACCCGCGTCGCTCCATCGCGCTGCCGCAACAACCGTTTTTGTTTCGAGTTGGCCAACGGCACCTGCCCCTCTGGACGATCGCCGCTGTGTGTGTGGTGTCGTCTGGACGGGAATGATTATGTCCGTCCTCCGGACTGGCTCCGGCGGCCGTCTGGACCAAGGGATCGATCGAACCGGGACCTCGTGTTTTCATGGCGTTGGCAGTGGTTGTTTGCCACTCGGACTGACAACGTGTGTGTCGGTGATCAATGTACCCTGCTCAGGCGTGATTCAGTGGGTGAGAGTGTGTTCCGTGCTCAGAAACTACCCTCGAGCTCTCAAACCCAGCTCATGTATGTAATGTACTGCTAGTACTCCCTCCGGTCATGGGAAGAAAAAGTACCATCATTCACAATGCCAAATCAATATTGTTAGATTCATTATGAAATGTAGTTTCATAATATATATATATATATATATATATATATATATATTTGGTATTGTAGATGTTGGTATTTTTGAATATACATTTGGTCAAACTTTGCAAAGTTTGACTTGACATAAATCTAATATGCAGAGTAAAAAAGACCGGAGTGAGTAAATGAGATGGGTCTAGGTTAAACCTGATCATACCCCGGGTCGGGCAAAGCCTGAAGCAAAAAACCAAACCGAGCCCGGCTCGGCCTGAAACACATGATAGTGACATTTTTCAATTAAAATATTTATATTCAGGGAACTAAAATAATATAATATACGGCCTCTGTAGTGATCTAAACGTCCTTATATTAGTTTACGGAGGGAGTATCTACATTTCGAGTAAAATATACATTTGTTGTCATTTCGGGCTTTTCGGCTTTTGGGTCGAGCTTCGGGCGATAAAATGGAGCCCAAGCCCGACCCAAATGCCGGGCAATCGGGCTTGGCCTCGGGCCGGCCTGGGCTGCCCATGCATAGGTCTAGTGTAGGTCCACTCTCCAAGATGAAATCTTGTACATAAATATGTGAGAAGAGATTGTGAGAATATTGTTTGATAAACCCTATAACTATTCCCTCCGTCGAGATTTATAAGATGGATACTTTTCTTAGGTCTTTGGTTGACCAAGCTTCTAGGGAGGTATGTATGTAGGAAGTAAATTCTAGCCGAAAAAGATTCATTAGAAGATAGAAACAAATCCACTATTGGTTGAATTACAATCAAATTGCTTTAATACTCCCTCTGAATGGGAATAGAAGTCTGACACGACATCCTAAGTCGTCAATTTAACTAGCGAAACATATATACTATGCCACAAAAAGCACATGTTTAGAAACTGCATTCGATGTCGAATCTAAAATATAAATTTTTGTGACAAATAACATATCTTTTGCTAATCAAATCAAAGACCTAAAAACCCGCGTCAGATTGATGTTCCCGCCTGGAGGGAGTATGTGTGATATGCCACCAAAAGTATATGTATTTTTTATTGCTTACCTTACATGCCCAATGGTGAACAAAAATCATGTTTGAAAACTTGACTCAACAACAAATTCAATAATGCTTTTAGTGGGCATATAACACGTATTTCACTAATTAAATTGAAGATCAACAAATATGTGTTGTCTTACAAATCTATGCTATGGAATTATCAACGAAATGAGGTATGTTTACTCAAGTTATATTTTAAATTGATCCAATTCTACATTGTGTGTAAATAACATAGATGCGATAAATGTTACATGCAACTCTTGTTGGGGAACGTAGTAATTTCAAAAATTTCCTACGCACACGCAGGATCATGGTGATGTATAGCAACGAGAGGGGAGAGTGTAATCTACGTACCCTCGTAGACCGTAAGTGGAAGCGTTTATCAACGCGGTTGATGTAGTCGTACACCTTCACGATCCGTCCCGATCAAGTACCGAACGTAAGGCACCTTCACGTTCAACACACGTGCAGCTCGATGACGTCTTCGCCTTCTTGATCCAGCAAGAGGGGCGAAGTAGTAGATGAGTTCCGGCAGCACGACGGCGTGGTGACGGTGTTGGTGAAGAACAATCTTCGCAGGGCTTCGCCTAAGCACTACGAAAACTATGACGGAGGATAAACTAGAGGGGACGGGGTTGCCGGCACACGGCTTGGTGTTTCTTGATGTGTCTTTGGTGCTAGCCCTGCCCCTCTATTTATATGTTGAGCCCTGGGGTCGAAACTTGGAGCAAAAGCCTCCTCAAAGTCAGTTTTGCCCGAAAGGCAAGAGTCCCGCTCGGACTCCAGGACTAAACGCCACAATCCTTGGCGTCTGGCCCAGACGTCAGGGTCTCCGGCGTTTGCCCCCCTGGCCTCCGCAAAACTCTTTTTGCACCGACTTATAGCCCCGTGGGCCTGACCCCTTAGCCTAACCATATCATCCAATATATGAATCTTTACCTCCGGACCATTCCGGAGCTCCTCGTCATGTCCATAATCTCATCCGGGACTCCGAACAACATTCGGTTACCAACATACATAACTCATAAATACTATATCGTCAACGAACGTTAAGCGTGCGGACCCTACGGGTTCGAGAACTATGTAGACATGACCGAGACATTTCTCTGGTCAATAACCAATAGCAGAACCTAGATGCCCATATTGGCTCCTACATATTCTACGAAGATCTTTATCAGTCGAACCGCATAACAACATACGTTGTTCCCTTTGTCATCTGTATGTTACTTGCCCGAGATTCGGTCGTCGGTATCTCAATACCTAGTTCAATCTCGTTGCCAGCAAGTCTCTTTACTCGTTCCATAATACATCATCCTGCAACTAACTCATTAGTTACAATGCTTGCAAGGCTTATAGTGATGTGCATTACCGAGTGGGCCCAGAGATACCTCTCCGATAACCGAAGTGACAAATCCTAATCTCGAAATACGCCAACTCAACAAGTACCTTTGGAGACACCTGTAGAGGACCTTTATAATCACACAGTTACGTTGTGACGTTTGGTAGCACACAAAGTGTTCCTCCGGTAAATAGGAGTTGCATAATCTCATAGTCATAGGAACATGTATAAGTCATGAAGAAAGCAATAGCAACATACTAAACAATCAAATGCTAAGCTAATGGAATGGGTCAAGTCAATCACATCATTCTCCTAATGATGTGATCCCATTAATCAAATGACAACTCATGTCTATGGTTAGGAAACTTAACCATCTTTGATTAACGAGCTAGTCAAGTAGAGGCATACTAATGACACTATGTTTGTCTATGTATTCACACATGTATTATGTTTCCGGTTAATACAATTCTAGCATGAATAATAAACATTTATCATGAAATAAGGAAATAAATAATAACTTTATTATTGCCTCTAGGGCATATTTCCTTCAACTCTATGCTTGGCTTTTGTTTGGCAATGTTCCCAAAAAAATGGTGTTGTAGTTGTCGATGTAAAACATGTGGTTTCATACTTAGTAATGGAACTTTAGGGCAATGTAACATGAGTTTTTTTAGCAGAAGAGTCATGCAAAGGCGCAAGGCAATCTAGGACCTATCCTAGATTCCTTTCTCCCCTGCTTTTGAATCTAGTAGTGGATGTTTTAACCAAAATGTTGAACAAAGCCTCTAAGGAAAAACTTATTAAGGGCCTAGGACATGCTTTTTGCCCTGAAGGAATTATCAGTCTGTGGTATGCAGATGATACAATCATGTTTGTTGATGGTGACTCCAGTTTGGCTGCCAACCTCAAATGGGTCCTTACTTGCTTTGAAAATGTGATTAATTATGACAAAAGTGGATCTCTTTAAACCTAGATGATAAGTTTCTTGCTTTGCTGACATATTTGGTTTCCCTATAGGTTTTCCCAATCAAGTATTTAGGCATCCCCTTTCATTCTAATAAACTCTCTAGGGAAGACCTTCAACCTTTAATTGAAAAAAAAAACTTAAAAGGATTGCAAGATGGAGGGGTAATCTCCTTTCTTACAAATGGAGTATTATCTTAATTAAATCCTGCCTTGCTAGCATCCCCGTCTATCTTATGTACTTTTTTAAATTTCCCAAGTGGGTTTTGAACCTCATAAATTCTTGAATGAAAAATTGTCTTTGGAATGACTTTGAGGGCCATAGAAAACTGCATTTGGCCAATTGGCAATTGGTGTGGATGAACCAAGATTTTGGAGGGCTAGGGATCGCTAACTTAAGAGACCTCAATATTTGCATCCTAGGATCTTGGATTAAGAGACATGCCTTTGGGGAAGGAAAAATATGGAGATCTGTGGTTGATGCCAAATACCATACCTCTCCCCCAATATCTTATGCAATAGCTCAGTAAATTCTTCCGTCTTTTGGAAAGGGGTTATGTGGGCTGCTAGAGCTGTCAAATTTGGCTACAGGTGGGTTGTGGGGATGGTCATCAAATCAGGTTCTAGGAGGATTCCTATTTTGGAAACCCCCCTAGTTGTCCAGTTTTGGGACATTTATTGCATTTGTAGAGAACAGTGTAGCACCATTAATCAAATATAGGATGAGAGCACCCTCAAGCTTACTTTTAGGAGGATCTTCACTGATAGTATGATGGAGCAGTGGTATGAGCTACAAGCCATAGCTAGTAGCATTTTCTATAAAGAAGAGGGTGTCCCTGATTTGGCAATATGAAATCTCTGACATTTACTTATCAAGTTCTTTGTATGCTATCATCAAGTTTAGAGGTGTGACTCCTGTTTACATTCCCATTGTTCGGAAGTTGGTCATCCCTCCCAAGATTCATATATTCCTCTAGTTGCTTAGTCATAATAAAATACTAACCAAGGATAATCCGAAGAAAGGAATATGAATAAACCTGAAGATTGTCTTTTCTGCACATGTAAGGAATTAGTGCAACACCTTCTCTTTGATTGCATAGCTCCAAAGCAGGTTTGGCCGATTTTTGCAAATAGGTCATTAGCGACATGTTTTGAATCCATTAGTTCTCTTTGGGTAACGGGGAAAAACTTGATGTTGTTAACACCATTTGTTTTGTTGTGCTTTGGTCTTTGTGGAAGGTTAAAAAGAACCTAATCTTTAATGGTGTGACATGATTTTTTGTTAAACAGATCCTAGGAATGATTTTGGAAATGGAGACTGATCTTCAAGGATCACATGCTGGAGCAAATAGACCTCTTCTGCCATCACTTGCAGTCGGTGCTGAAGGTGCCGACAATGCTAATGGGGGGGAGGGGGGTAGAGTGCATGCATATCTGGGAGCGCAAGATCGACATCCAGCCGCTAGCCTAGACTACACTGCGTGGACTGGACTCAGACATCCCCCTGCTTTGCCCGCAGGATGCAAAATCTTCGCTTTGGTGGCTACTGTGAGCCCAATCTCGGTGTTGGAGGCCTCGTGCTGGTCGCAAACAATGACGATGCTCCGGGTGGTTTGATCTCTCGGATGGAGAGACAAAACACAAAAAAGGGGAAGCACGCTGAGCGCAGTTTGCCCTGTATCCGTGATGTAGGGTGAAAACTTTAGTTTCTTTTAGTTATATTTGTTCTTTCTTTTTTTCAGCGAGGTTGTTGTCCTGTAATAGGCTAGAACCTTTGAACCCACTACTTTGAATGTTCCTTATGGTACTTGTGTGACTTCTTTTATTTAATATAAAAAGGGAGCCGATAAGTGCTCCTTCCTATTGATCTAAAATTTTCATAGGAAAATAAACATTAGACTAGACTCAATAAAATGATGTATACCAAACGACAACTCCTTTCCCATTCCTATTTATAGGATTCTTATTTTATATGAAATTCCTTTTTCTACGTTTTTCCTACCATGTGAATCAAAGGAGGCCTAAGTAAGTAGGCGGTATAACGCGGCCAGCGACATGGTAACCAAACTTAATGACGACGACAATCAAATTGTCAATTCTCTGGGCCCCAAAAATGTTAGGGTTCCCTTGTCTCCCGCCGAAGCTGTTGCCGGTCCGCCTTGTCTCCGGTGGCCTTAGGGCCATGGGGGGCGTGGTGGATCCCGACCTTTGTCGTCTGGGGGGCTTCGTTTTCAGACGTTTCTTTGAGTTTTGTTGGGGTTTGTGTCTTGTTCAGAACGGTGAGACGACGGCGGCTCCCTGAAGATGGAGTAAGGTTCTTCCTGCCTAACCCTCATCCTGGTGGTGCGTCTAACATCTTCGGTGGGCATGTGGAGGTATGTCTTTAGTGGATCAGTCTTTGATGGATCTGTTCAGATCTGGTCGTCGTTCGTTTACGTTCGTGTGTTTTTAGGTTTGATCCTTTCGATCTGTGCTACTCTTCATCGACGGCGGTTGTTGGTCTGGTGCACTGGTCCCATGGGGCGCTAGCACGACGACTTCCCGACTATCTACTATAATAAGGTTTGCCCGCCTCCGTCGAGGGAGGGACGATGACGATGACGCGCCTTCGGCTCACTTCAATGTTTATAGTCATCGCTAGGTGGTCTATGGATTTGAATGTAATTTTTATTATTTTTAGTTTTCGTTGTATTGTCATGATTGAAATTAAATAAATTCAAAGTTTTTTCGTCAAAAAAGGTAGTGGTATCCCCTGTGTTGATACCTGCACCGTGGCATATTCAGCCGCCTCGACGTGGAGGTTACCGGTCCGTCTCAGATCCTCCTGGACACACGGACCAAAACGCACACCAGCTCGCCCGGCCCGGCTCCCTTTGTTTCCTCGCCACTTCATCAATCGAGACGTTGTTGGGCAGACGGGCGGATTCCTCCTCTTTTTCTCCCGGCGCCAGCCATCGCCCATCAGCAGCGCACGAAACCTTTTCCCTTTTCCCCGCCTCTCCTTTTCCTTTCCGGAGGGGACAGCCTGGCCCGACGGCGACGCCCGGCCGGGCCGTCGCCATTCATCCTGCCCCGCCCGGTAATCGCTCTCGGACTCGGAGCGACTTGATCCCGTCCCCGCCCGCCTGATGGTTGTCGTCTGCAGTTTTATCTTTCGACATTATTACGGAGTAAAATATGCGCCCGTGCCGCAGACGGCGAAGGGATCAACGGGGCCTGAAAGTCGCACGTCGTCGCTGTATTCCTTCACGAAGGTGCTCCGCTACGCTTTTGTTTTCGCCAAGTACTTGCCGCTGAACTACACGTACGCTTAGGCTTCTAGGGGACCGGCCTATGAACCGGTGTCGCTTACGGGTCGGGTGGTTTGTCAATTTGATGGTTTGACGAGAGCCCAGCCATGTGTTCCCGGCGCTGCATAAGATATACACGTTCCATTCTTTTAAAAATGACTGTGGGAATTGCAGATGCATGGGGGAGAAGCTTCATCGTTCATCATGCTGTGCAGTGCACGCCGCGACGCAGGTCACATGTGTACCGGCTGGCTTGTCCCGAGCCTATGGACGACACATGGAGTTTACACGTTTCCGCGGCGCGTAAACAAAAGCAAGGAAATTAACTGGTGACATGGCCACGCTACGGCGACGTCGATCGCCGCCGTTCTTATCCAGTGCGCGTGTTGACTATCTGGCGGGGATGGGATTCATTTTGGGCCGAGGAAATTCGGGTCTGATGGGAAATTGGGGTCAAGCGGGGATGAAACGTAGTACCAAGAAACTTGCTTCTCTTACGGTGGAATCAAACACATGATGATTATGCATATGAATATACGTATCAATCATATATGAGTCAAAGACGCCGTAATAATATTCACACACACACAAAAAAAAACGCCGTGAGATGGAAGAAGAAAAGGAGCGCAAGCAAAGCTTCAAAACTAGTTAGAGCATCTCTAGTAGATCCCGCAAATCGGGTCATCCAGCAAAAAACCCACCGGTTTGTTGGACGGAGGCCATTTTGCCGGCCCGAATATATCCTGCATATTCACCCATCTTGGAAATGTTTTTGAGGATCCTTCATACCGCAATCCATTTCCGCCAAATCTATGGGAGAAGCGCATGTTCTTGTTGACCCCCCTTTCCTCGGCGCGAACTCTTTTTCACTCACTTCCGTTCCCGCCTCCACTCCCCGCCGCCACCGCACATACCCGTTGGTTATTGCTGCCCACACCGTCTGATAGTTCCGCCGCCCTGCGCCGCATCCATTCTGAAAGTGCGTTATATCGACTAGAGGGGGGGTGAATAGGCGATTTTTATGAAAGTCTTCAAAACATGGGAGTTTTGAAAACAAACGATAGAAATGAACCTATAACCATGCAGCGGAAGGTAGACTACCCTAGACAAGCCATAGTTAAGGATTCAATGAAGTGAAAGTACAAAGACTAACAGCAACTAGGCAGTACGGATCAGGATGGAAGATAATATGAAACCAATCTGAACAAACAGTCACACAATGAAGACAAATGGACAATGCAAATAGGCAATGACTTCACAAGAACCAACTATAAATAAAGAGATGGGAAGGATAGAACCAGTAAGCTTGGTGAAGACAAATGTTTGGTAGACCAGTTCCAACTGCAATGACAGTTGTACGTCTGGTTAGGGCGGATAGGTATTTAAACCTGAGGACACACAGTCCCGGACACCCAGTCCTGAACACACAGCTCAGGACACTCAGTCCTCACAGTATTCCCCTTGAGCTAAGGTCACACAGACCTCGCCCAATCACTCTGGTAAGTCTTCAAGGTAGACTTCCAAACCTTCACAAACTTCGTTCACCGGCGATCCACAATGACTCTTGGATGCTCAGAACACGACGCCTAACCGGCTGGAGGATTCACAGTCCTCAAGTGTAATAAGTCTTCAGATCACACAGACAGGAAAACTTAAGTGATGCCTAACACTCTTTGGCTCTGGGTGTTTAGGGCTTTATCCTCGCAAGGAATTCTCTCTCAAAGGCTTCGAAGTGGGTTGCTCTCAAACGACAAAAGCCGTACTCTAACTCTGAGCAGCCAACCATTTATGGTTGTAAGGGGTGGGCTATTTATAGCCACTAGGCAACCCGACCTGATTTGTCCGAAATGACCCTTGGTCACTAAGGAACTGACACGTGTTCCAACGGTCAGATTTCAAACACACACGACAACTTTACTTGGGCTACAAGCAAAGCTGACTTATCCAACTCTGGACAAGATTTGCTCTCATAGTCTTCACTCGAAGACATAGGATTTTAGTTAAGCATCACTTCAGTCATTCTGACTGGTTCTCTTGGACCCCACTTAACAGTACGGTGGTTCCTATGACTCAACAAAGAAAAACACAAAACGACGAAACTGCTAAGTCTTCGCGCTCCATAGTCTTCACGCGATGTCTTCTCTTATCATAGTCTTCAATGTGAATGTCTTCACATACCACCTCTGACTTCAATGTCTTCATACATTTTTAGGGGTCATCTCTGGTAGGGAAACCGAATCAACGAGAGACTTCTACCTGTGTTATCCTGCAATTCTCACAAACACATTAGTCCCTCAACTAGGTTTGTCGTCAATACTCCAAAACCAACTAGGGGTGGCACTAGATGCACTTACACATTCCACCAAGTTTGAGCGCGGGGGTGTCCATTTGTGTCCATGGGCTCGCCGACGCTGTCGGCGCCTCCCCGTAGCTTGGCGCGTGGCCTTGTAGCCGGCGAATCCGGTTGGTCTCCAGCGCCTGTGAGGCTCGGATCGGTCGGGATCGTTCGCACGCGCCAGAGGGCGGTATTTCGGCCAGATTTGCTTCGGCCGGCGGGGAAGAAGCAAGGTGCGGCCAACTTTGCTTCGGGGAAGGTATGTTCAACGCCCACCTATGCATTTCCCGATTATTGTCATTCAATTTTGATAGGTAAGGTTCGAATGAAATTCACGGGCGTGTATTTTTTAGATGGATTGGAGTTCGTCCTCCTCGTCTTCGTCTGATGATTCGGGCATAGAAGAGATGATCCTCGACGACGATGTCGACACCCTAGTGTTGTTGCATCTCATGGATGAATTTGAGAAGGGGCCATAGAAATGAATATCTTCACATCGAAGAAGATACCATCATCAAATGCGTCCGTGTCTTTGCAAAGACAACTATCCGGATTTTTGGCCCGGGTACCTTCGGGCTCCAAACAAGGAAGACATGAAGAAGCTCATGGAAATGAACGAAGAAAGGGGATGTCCGTGCATGCTAGGTAAGGTAGTATTGATTGCATGCGTTGAAGGTGGAAGAACTGCCTGGTGGTTTGGGAAGGGCAATACACCGACCACAAACAAAAATCCACCATTGTGCTTGAAGCCATGGCTTCACATGGTCTATGGATTTGGCATTGTTTCTTTGGTTTGCCGAGGTCTCTAAATGATATCAATGTCCTCCAATGATCTCATGTATTTGCTCAACTAGCTAGTGGCAAAGCTCTGGTTTGCAATTATACCGCCAATGGCCATGAGTATACCATGGAGTACTATCTTGCCGATGGTATTTATCCTTCCTGGTCAACATTTGCGAAAACCATTAGTGACCACAAAATCAAGAAATAAAAAGTCTTTGCCGAAGCACAAGAGGCTTGTCGAAAGGACATCGAGAGGGCATTTGGTGTATTGCAAGCTCGGTTTGCCATTGTTCAAGGTCCTGTTCGCTGTTGGGATAAAAAATCTCTCAGAAACATCATGATTGCTTGTGTAATTTTACACGGTATGATCATCGAGGATGAGAGAGATTTGGACTTAGAATACAATTATGACAATGTTGGTAGTGGTATGAAGCTTGCCATGACGCAAATGAGATCGCTGCATTTCTTGAAACCTACCGGAAGATTGAGAATCGTGATTCACACAAGCACTCAAGCTTGATCTTATTAAGCATCATTGACAACTCCATGGGGCGAGATAGATTCCCAATTTTATTCATATGTACTTGTGTGTGATTCGAACAATTTGGTGTTGCAATAATTATTCAAACTTTGAACATTTGTTGCAAAGAAAACAATTGTTGTATTGTGAATTGCTTTTCGGACCATTTATATCCATACGTTTATTTTTCATTCAATTTTTTGTTGAAATCTTCAATTCACGAAGCTATGCAAAATTTGTGGTACCGCGAGCCTTCTGGCGCGGAACAGATCCCATGAACGCATCCAAAACATTCACGAGACGAGTATACGAGATCTGTTCCGTCGGAGGGTTCACGGTACCATATGTATTTTTTTTTGCCGACGCCCTTCAACGAATTTTTGCGGGACGGGCATATACCGGATCGGCTAGAGATGCTCTTAACCACGTACTACCGGATCATTACTGAACTAATGATCGGTTTGATTTCCACTAGCCATAGACCCCCAATGAATGAACAACATACAAATATATGTGTGATGGCAACGACATTTTCCAAAACAGTGTCCTTCCGATCGCGTCACAGAAACCGTAACATAAAACAGTATTGTTGTTGGCAGCAACGCAGACAGGTCGCATTCGAAAAAGACGAAGAACCGCATACAGGTCCCTTGGCTTTTTTTTTACATGAAATATGAGAGTTTTATTGCATGAAAGAAATTCGGTTACACTCAGCCCTAAGGCTGCTTATAATGAAGGATGGATAGTTATCCATCCAACACTCAGATACCACTAAGGAAATAGCATGTTTGGCACAAAGGTCAGCCGTGCCGTTGGCATCCCTACTAACATGTTGCACCGAAAAAGAAGCAAAATTTGCAGTTCTCTCCCTGATTTCCTCGAAGATAGGCGTCACAATAGATATTGAATTATGACGCATGTGATGATGGAGGTCGACTGTTTAGAGGTGGTTACACAGGTCCCTTGGCTTCACACTCTACCTAGCTCTTTTTTTTTTTGAACACACTTTAACTAGCTCGAGTAAACCACGGGCCAGCTCAGCTCGCCTAATCTTGTTTTTTCTTTTCTTTTGAGATTAGCTCGGCAAATCTTCAGACGCGGGTAAACCAGGCAGCTATTTTTAGGGCGGCCGAGTAAAAGCCCACCTCACCTACCACTGCGGCATCTTGACCCCCCCCGCCCCGTCCGGGTTTGCCCAACGCCCCGCCAGTTTCCCGGCATTTTTTTTACCGGCCGCCGAACCGAACCCGGAGAGGAGACCGGACGCCGCCGCGGCCCCTCCCCACCCCCGCGTCCGCGAGAAGAACTGTTCATTCACACACTCCGCTAGTTACCGCGTCGCGCGGCGCATCGTCATCCCCTTCCTCCCTCCCTTCCTTATAAGCCGCCCGCCCGGCCTCCTCCCCCTCCCCCTCTTGCCCCCTCTCGCCCCCCGCCGCCGCCGCCGTCCCTTCCTTGTAGAGACAGCGTGTAGGCGCCGGGCGAGCAGGCCACCGCCGCAACCCTAGCCAGCTAGCGAGCCTAACAAACACCGCCGGTTGGAGAGGACTAGCTGCTGCTCGAGAGAGAGAGATGTCGTCCGGACGGTACATGGCCTACTCGCCCTCCCCGTCCACCACGCCGCACTCCCCGCGCATCTCCGGCCTCCGCGCCTCCTCCGCCGCCGTCGCCGACCAGGAGAAGTAAGCACCCCAGCTCCCTCTTCCTCCTCCCCCAGCTTCCCGTCTTGTCGTTTGTGGAGTGGACTAGGCTGGACTATACTAGAAGGTGTGCGTTGTTGGAAGGGGCTGGAGTAGCCGCCGTCGCTCACTTTGTGCGAGGCTAGGCTCCGATCGCGCCGGGGAGGCCAGATTCGGGCCCTCACAGCGCCGATTCGGCGTGTTTTTGGGGTGTCACCAAGGTTCCGCGGCTTGAATCTGAATTAACCCGGCGAGGTTTAGGGCTTTTTGGGATCGGATCTGATTCCCCGCGGCGAGATCTCCCCTTTGTGGTAACCATTGCGTCCTGTCGTGTCTTCACTCGATTTTCGCTGAATCAAACGGGCCAGCCGCTCGCTTCGGCCGGTGTTCACTTTGCTCGCCGATCGCCTTGCGATTCTGTACCGCGTGATCCAGCGGGGATTTGCTGGTTATTTGGCGAGTTTCGTGAGGGGGAGAAAGCTGACTTGGCTGTGCTGTACGATAAGAGTGACAGACGATGACTAATAATGGTTCTTTGTCTTTCTACCAGGTACCTTGCGGAGCTGCTCGCTGAGCGCCACAAGCTCAACCCGTTCGTCCCGGTGCTCCCTCACAGCATACGGCTGCTGAATCAAGGTGAGCTCTCATCTAATCATGCCATTTGTGTTATGATATAACATCTGCGCGCTGGTCCAATTGCTGCTTCTTCCACACGATTCGGAATATTCTGTTGTGATGGCGAGGATATTTGACTTTCCTTGCTTGTGTGCCTCTGATTCGTTGCTTATGGTGGTTACCCTTTTTCCTGCACAAAGGAAGCTGTTTTCACCTGCAGCCGAGCTAGATTTGCCACAAACTCAGTCATTCTTGTTGTGTGCATTTACCTTGTACATATTGTGTGGTGGGATATGCTTTTATTCTACCGTGTTGTTGCTTCTGTTTGTTTTATAAAATGAGTAGTGTTGTTGCTTCTGTTTGTTTTATAAAATGAGTAACAATCGTTTCCATGACTGCTCTTTAGGTTGTTTTCATTTGCAACCGAGAATGATTTACCACAAATGTATTATTCTTGGTGTGTGCATTTACTTTGTAGATATTGTCGAGGGGGATATGCTTTATTTTACCTTGCTGCTGCTTCTTTCATGATTGCTGTTTAGCTAACCACTACACTAGTGCTCCCCCTGCTTGCTTAACCACCACACTGGAGTATTGCCTTAGCAAATGATGAAAACTCTTAATATCTTTTGTTTCTTCACCACCCTACCTACCACTACCCCACCTCGCCACTCATCTTCTGCTTTGGTTTGGACACCTAGTTTGGCAACATGGTTTCCTCAAAACCGTAGTAATCTAAAACCTCAGTGTTCAGTTGCCTAGGCAATGGATACTTCAGTTTCTAAAAACCACTTTTTCTACTTCTTCAGTTTCGAAAAGAGTGGTCAAGACCTATTTCTTAAATACTAAAAAAACATGGTATTGGAGAAACACCTCAAAGTTTTGAAAACTGCGGTTTCTGAGAAACCATAGTATTCTACAAATACCTGAAAAAAACTGAGCTGCCAAACGCAGCCTTAATCTTTATCTCCACGAATTCATGTACTCATCCACAACTCTACATGACTAATCTTCTTTATGAGAATGGCGTCCCACGACTATCTCATTGTAGCTTAGTCTTCGATGAATGGCTTCACTAACTTGGCTGAGGCTTGCTGGACTACATTGACTTTGTCTCATCCAGCAACCTGATGGGGGCATGCCTTTTGAAAGTACTAAGCTGCATAGTACCTCATTTTCTGTCACGTCCCAATGTGTCATGATCATCAGTGAGCTTGCAGCCGTGCAATTTTCTATTACCAGTCCAGGGGTTATTTAGAAGAGGAGATTTATTACTTTGTCTCTAGGGGAAGTAATCCTAACTTATCTTCATTCATAGAAATAGATGCTGCCATGCACCCTTTAATCTTCACTCATAGTAATCCTAACAAAACTGTGCTAATCATGATATAAAGAGACATGTCATGCCCCCTTGAGCTTTGACCCGGATGCCCATGACACTAGACGGCATGTCTATGGGGCAATATATATCCTTCCTTGATGGGATTATTTGTGGCGGAGGATATTTTAGATTACCAGGATCACAGGGAAGCTCCAACTTAGTTGGATGAACACCAGTGTGCTAATATTCTATAGCTGTAATTAATAATCTTACAAAAGGGATGCAAAATTTTAAGCATTTGATGTATACCTCTTTCATGTTCCTCCGTTTAGCTGTAATGTTGTAACTCTATTTATATTGTTGAATTCTGCTTGTTCTACGAATATTTGTTCTGCTACTATTTTTTTTCTGCAAGTGCATATTAATTAATTTATTCGCATATCTTCCCAGCATAAATGTAATAGTCCTTTACAACTAACTATACAGATTTGCAGTTGACACTATTATGACTTTGTTAATTTTCCGTTGTTAAGGGATGAAAGGTTCTGTAGATTAGTTATTTACACTAACTCGTCAGGTATATATGTATATTGCTAATCACTAATTCTAACTGCTGACTTTCTACATCTTGTTCTTGAAATTGCAATTTGAAACAGAAATTTTACGTGTTTCCACACTATTGGAGAACGCCTCCCTTTTAAACCAAAGTGGCTTTGAACATGGTAGTCCACTAACATCGGGAGGATTATATTCAAATGGAGCAGCAACTGATATGAATGGATGGACTTCAGCATTTCAATCAGAAGTATGGATACTGACCATTTAACATAACTTACTCTTACATGTCTAATTACCATCTTTGAAAGCTTAGATCAGGTCTTTCTAACTGACTGTGACACTAACAGACCTGGTTACGTTCTTGGTACCACTTGGTCCTTATGCTAATTTATTATTCCTGAAATCTTAAATCTGGGGTTTCAAGCTGCTTTTTGCACTGCTAAAGCTAATGCTCTTGATACTGCTTGATCCTTGTACCAACTTTGCTAACTTTATTATCCCTTCCAGGCAGAGGGTTCAAAAGATGCCATTAAACTCCTCTCTGTATCACAACTGTTGGATTTTGGAACTTCGGATAACATGCTAACACTCTAACTCACTAATGCGGCACCATATGTCAGAAGTCTAACCAGTATGCTACTTAATTGACATGCTAACATCAGTCTGCTAGTTGGTCACAGTGATGCTACTTATTACTACACATTTTCCTTGCTACCCTTAAGATGAGTTGGGATGATTATTACACAATATTTGAGAGTATCTGAACTGGAAAATAGTGTTGACTTTGTAGATCTTTATTATATTGATAGCAAAACGAACTGTGGTAACTGTTATTTATGAAGTATAATCCTGTAACTATTCTGATTGCTCATAAGTCATGTGTGTTTGACTAGTTCTTTACATTTGGCTTGAATTTTGTAACTTTTCAAGTGCTTACGGCAAAAGCTACTCCTGTCGCTCCATATCCATTGTTCTAAATAATCGAGCTGTAACCATTGCAGAGTTCATCAGCTTATAGTTGGCTTGGAGGTTCTCAAGGCAGCTCATCTGGACTAATTGTCAAGAAAACAATGAGGGTTGATATTCCAGTAGACAAATATCCAACAGTAAGTGTGCTATTACTATGTTATTACACTTTGAATTGTTGTGGGAGTTGTGTCATGATGCTTTTTGTTTATTTTTCTAGTACAACTTCGTTGGTCGCATCCTTGGTCCCAGAGGAAATTCCTTGAAGCGAGTGGAGGCAACTACTGACTGCCGTGTGCTTATAAGAGGCCGGGGTAGCATTAAAGATCCAGCTCGGGTAAAACTCTTGATACCATGCTTTCTTAATCTCCCCAGTTAGATATATTGGCAAGTCTGGAGCATATTTATTGGCTTGTTTCAAGCAAATTTGTACCATAAGCATGTTTAGGGAGAGCTATATAATTTTCACCTTTCCTATTACCCGATGTTATAAATGGAACCTGGGTTTTAGTTTTTATGGCAACCCCACTCCTATCTCTTGTTATCTATACTGGCTGTTTTTCAGTTTTCTCCCCAGCGGTTTCTTATTGTTAATTTTTATTTTATGTTATTTCTGAGCTCACATATTTCTGTAAGAGTGAATTATCACCAAAGAATTGCTTGGTTCTGGTGGAAAAAACTTGTATTACTTGTTTTCGGTCTGTTTCCAGTGGTAACCATATGTCATTCAAGTGTTATTTTCCCCCCCTTTCTGCATGCTTGTGTTTGTTTTGTACTTCAGTCGACTTCACCTTGTAGTTTGTGGTAATGCTTTGTAGGAGGAAATGATGCGTGGAAAGCCAGGATATGAACATCTGAATGAACCCCTACATATATTGGTTGAGGCAGAGCTGCCTGTTGAAATTATTGATGCTCGTCTGATGCAAGCCCGCGAGATCCTTGAGGATCTGTTAAGGCCAATGGTATGTATTTATATTGATATCTCCTCTATTTGTCTTCTGATTCTGCAGAATCAGTGCCCCAAAGTTCTTGTATTCTATTGTCTATAAGCAGGACGAGTCTCAGGACTTCTTCAAGAAGCAGCAGCTCCGGGAGCTGGCAATGCTCAACGGCACCCTCCGTGAGGAAGGGATGCAAAGATCTGGTTCCGCATCCCCTTTCCACAACAGCCTTGGAATGAAGAGGGCCAAGACAAGGGGGTAAAAGGCCACGAGTACCATGGGAGAACCAATCATCTGTCCCGAGACGGAAACTGAGTATGCCTATGGGTTTGCCTTCGTGGCTAATGGCGCAAAAATGGTCTCGCACCGCTAGCGTCGGAGCAGCCCGTACTTGATAATACATATGCCTGGAGTCGTGTTCGCTGCTACTGGAGAGGTTTGGTTATGGCAAGACTGGGTGTCGACTGTCGAGCTATATATCGGGTTGTGCAAGAAGTGGTTTGTGTATTGCTATGAGCTATGACTGGGGCTTTGATTTAAGGTTCTTGTGCTTGTATTTGAACTTTTGAAGAATGTTTTATGATTATGTTATTTGGGATTGAAATGACGTTGTAATTTGTTACAGTTATAGTATTGCGTAATAATAGATGGATATTGTAATATATAGGTTCTGGTATTTGCATTATTCCGTGCAACATCCTTTGTGGCATTGTGAATGTTTGTACGCATTAATCTATAGTTTTACTCCTTTTAAGTATATCTTTCTTTTCTGAAACCGAGACAAAACAGTTGCCTCATCTATTAACTACTCCCACCGTCCCACACTATAAGATTGTTTTGCAAGGGATGGAGAGAACGTTTTGGTATGTTCAATATGAAATGTGGCGTGATTCATGGCGGCATTCTTTGCTTGACTGTAACATGGTGAAATGCGTCTCGTCACTACGTGAGGATGATGCAGTTTACCAATTTATGTTGATGACACGCCGAACCCGAAGCTTTGGTTATTCTCCTTATGCAACACCCTGTCCAAGGACCAAATTCATTGAGGTCTCGTCACTGTGCTATCTGGCATGCGAGGCGCTGAGCAATCCACGAAAGTGAATTCCAAATCCCCTGTCGACGCATCTATTTATAAACCGTCACTTGGAAGAGATAAAAGATGAGCAGCAGGAGAATGTACAAAGGAGGGCCGCACTGGATCCCTCCCTGAATGGAACCCATAAAATGAATACTGATGCAACGGTGTCACCTACAATATTTGTTGGAATTTTGCTAGTAGGCCTTTGGCTCAAAGCCCAACTAAAATTCTGAAATTCTCTTGGCCCATTCATGCACACATGTGAGTGGAGTGAGTGAGGCTAAAGTTTAGTCCCACCCCGGAAGTTGAGAGAGAGTTGCACCTCTTTATAAGGTGAACTCTTCTACCATTTGTATGAGCATGAGAAGAGAAGACCTACGCGCGCGCTCCTCCTCCTCGTCGCGCCGCGCCGCGGGTTGCGGGATTGAGCCGAGCCGAGGACAGAGCTATGCACGTTGTCTATATTTTTGCTGCTTGGGAAAATTAATGAGTCATTAATTAATAATTAACGTACGCGTTAATTACTGAACCGTTTTCCGATTCTTTTGGATCATGATGACTCGGACGTGGGGTTTATTCCCACGACCTACCCGGCCCGCACTATATAGTCAGGCAGACGTCTACCCTAACCGCCGCCGCTTCGTATGGTTTCTCACCACCGTTCCAGATCATTGCGCCGCCAAGCAAGTCTTCTCCATCCCTCCTTTCGGCGTGCACCGGGAGAAGGGACAGCAGGCCTCCGGAACCCCGCCTCTCGTGATCCTGTACGGGAGAGGGACGATCAGGTTTCTTTGAGGACATATTTCCTATGAAGGATATGTCGAGTTCATCAAATCAGGAGATACCTACTCCATCTAGTGAGGAATTCACTGTAATTCCTGAACCCACCATTGCGATGGAACACGTTGAGAATCCTGTTGAGGGTGACAGTGGAACTCCTGTGAGGAGTAAGAGACAAAGGACTGCAAAGTCCTTTGGTGATGATTTCATTGTGTACATCGTGGATGACACACCCAGGACTATTTCAGAAGCCTATGCATCTCCTGATGCCGAGTACTGGAAGGAAGCTGTACGTAGCGAGTGGATTCCATCTTAGCTAACGGTACCTGGGAGATCACTGACCGTCCTTATGGGTGCAAACCTGTAGGATGTAAGTGGGTGTTCAAGAAGAAGTTTAGACCTGATGGTACGATTGAAAAGTACAAGGCACGGCTTGAAGGTGAAGACTTCTTTGATACTTACTCACCCGTGGCTAGACTGACCACAATTCGGGTGCTACTATCACTGGCTGCCTCACATGGTCTTCTCGTTCATCAAATGGACGTTAAGACAACTTTCCTCAATGGAGAGTTGAAGGAGGAAATTTACATGGATCAGCCAGATGGTTTTGTAGTACCTGGTCAGGAAGGAAAGGTGTGCAAGTTATTAAAGTCTTTATATGGCCTTAAACAAGCTCCTAAGGAGTGACATGAGAAGTTCGAAAGAACATTAACTGCTGCCGGCTTTGTAGTAAACGATGGTGACAAGTGCGTGTACTATCGCTATGGTGGGGGCGAAGGAGTTATTCTTTGTCTGTATGTCGACGACATATTGATATTTGGAACCAAACTTGATTTAATCAAGGAGGTTAAGGATTTCTTATCTCGCTGTTTTGAGATGAAGGATCTAAAAGTAGCTGATGTTATTTTAAACATCAAGCTGTTGAGAGATGAGAATGGTGGGATCACACTGCTTCAGTCTCACTATGTGGAAAAGGTCTCGAGTCGTTTTGGGTATAGCGACTGCACACCTTCTCCAACTCCATATGATGCTAGTGTGTTGCTTCGAAAGAATCGACAGATTGCTAGAGATCAACTGAGGTATTCTCAGATTATTGGTTCGCTTATATATTTGGCGAGTGCCACGAGGCCTGACATCTCTTTTGCTGTGAGCAAGCTGAGTCGGTTTGTGTCAAAACCGGGAGATGATCATTGGCATGTGCTTGAGAGAGTTATGCGCTATTTGAAAGGCACCGCGAGCTATGGGATTCACTACACCGGGTATCCAAGGGTACTGGAGGGTTATAGTGACTCAAACTGGATTTCTGATGCTGATGAGATAAAGGCCACAAGTGGTTATGTTTTTACACTTGGTGGTGGCGCTGTTTCCTGGAAGTCTTGCAAGCAGACCATCTTAACAAGGTCAACTATGGAAGCAGAACTCACAACATTGGACACTGCCACCGTTGAAGCAGAGTGGCTTCGTGAACTCTTGATGGACTTACCTATGGTTGAAAAACCAATACCCCCTATCCTGATGAACTATGATAATCAAACTGTGATCGTCAAGATAAACAGTTCGAAGGACAATATGAAGTCCTCAAGACATGTGAAGAGGAGACTAAAATCTGTCAGAAAATTGAGGAACTCCGGAGTTATTACGTTGGATTATATCCAGACGTCGAAAAACTTGGCAGATCCCTTCACAAAGGGTCTATCACGTAATGTGATAGATAATGCATCGATGGAGATGGGTTTGAGACCCACCGCATGAGTTGTCCATAGTGGTAACCCACTCTATGTGATCGGAGATCCCGTGAAGTAGAAGTGGGAGACAAGCTGTTGGTCAGCTGGGAGGAGAGTATCCCTATATTAACTATCCCACTCCGTGAAGATGCAATACTCTCCTGATCTGCATGGCAGATTGATACTTATCTTAATGTATTCCAAGTGGCTTATTCGGGTAAGCAGAGATGTTGTCCTGCAGAACATCTTCTGAGGAACACACCTATATGAATTTGACTGTTAACGTCGCAGTCTGTGAGAATTGGGTGTTCTCTAATAAATTCATGAAAAGGCCCTGGAGTATGACGTATACGCTCCACCCGCGGGGAAGCCTTGCGGCAGCCAAGTATCGGTCAAGAATTTGTGTGAAATTAGTCTCGCAGAAAACTTGTAGTTCAAGGCATAATCCACTATTCAAGTTGTGATCTAGTGTAATATAAATCTCTAAGTGGAAGTTCAACTTCACAGTCTCCACTAAGCACCGGTATATAAACAATATTTTGAAACTAAATGATGAGATGTGCCAATGAGACTTTGTGGGGGATTGTTGGAATTTTGCTAGTAGGCCTTTGGCCTAAAGCCCAACTAAAATTCTGAAATTCTCTTGGCCCATTCATGCACACATGTGAGTGGAGTGAGTGAGGCTAAAGTTTAGTCCCATCCCGGAAGTTGAGAGAGAGTTGCACCTCTTTACAAGGTGAGCTCTTCTACCACTTGTATGAGCATGAGAAGAGAAGACCTACACGCGCGCTCCTCCTCCTCGCTCGCCTCGTCACGACGCGCCGCGGGTTGCGGGTTGCGGGATTGAGCTGAGCCGAGGACAGAGCTATGCACGTTGTCTATATTTTTGCTGCTCGGGAAAATTAATGAGTCATTAATTAATAATTAACGGACGCGTTAATTATTGAACCGTTTCCGATTCTTTTGGATCGTGACGACTCGGACGTAGGGTTTATTCCCATGACCTACCCGGCCCGCACTATATAGTCAGGCAGACGTCTACCCTAGCCGCCGCCGCTTCGTATGGTTTCTCACCACCGTTCCAGATCATTGCGCCGCCAAGCAAGTCTTCTCCATCCCTCCTTTCGGTGTGCACCGGGAGAAGGGACAGCAGGCCTCCGGAACCCCGCCTCTCGTGATCCTGTACGTTAGAGGGGCGATCAGATTTTTGGGGAGCGCACTCGCGCGACTGCTAGCAGCGACGACTTCGCGAACGATGACTTCTTCCCCGACCTCGGCAACCTCGTCCTCGACGACATGGGTGACAACGTCAACGCCGGCGGTGTTGCTCCCGCTGCACCGTATGTGATTCTATCTTTCCTGTTCGAGATCGTGGTAGAATTCATGTTTCTAGTATGTGCCCTAGATGTGATCTGTTCATCTGCTATGCTAGTTCACATGATTAGTTTAATCTCTATTGCTGTATTCATGATTTATCTTCTGTTTATTCGGATTAAATCTCGTAGTAATTTGCTCATATTTCCAACGATATCCAGAGGAGCTGTTGGCGCGATTTGTTGTGATGATCATGGTGTTTTTGAAGGAGCCTCGGCAGTTGTTATTGAAGGGATCACTGACCCTGAAATCTTGTAAGCATTTGCGTGTAGCGAGGCTACTAATCTCCATCCTCGCCTCCTTCCATACTCATCCAAGAGCTAGAGGTGGCATCAAATTCAGGTGGTCATTGCATGATCATGAGAGAGATTAAGGCCCTGTTTGTTTGGGCTTCTCTTCTGCTTTTGCAGCTTCAAAACTCCGGCAAAAAAAGAAGCCAAAAAAGCTTCTAAATTGGTGTTTTTTACTTCGGCTTTTCACTTGTAACAGTACTGATTCATAAGCCAAAAACTGAAACAAAAATCACCTATTTAGAAGCTTTTGTGGTTTTTTTTGTCAAAGTGAAAAGGCTGCAAAAACAGAGGCAAAAACCCAAACAAACAGGGTGTAAGAAGTGTCGTTTAAATTTTTTCTTGGCTTGTCATTTTAGTGATAAACGTTTAAAAAAAAATTGGCTTGTGATGTTAGCGATGAACGGCGTGCATGTAATATAAGAACATCGAAGCTCATAGGTTAGCTATAGGATGGCAATGACTCTTGATGTTGGCCGTCATGTATGTTGTCGCACTTATTCTTCTGAGCAACTTAATAAAAGAACTTCATAAAAGAATGCTTGAGGTCACACTTAATAGTGTACTTTTGGCAATACTGTTACTGAATGATATGATCCAATAATCTGATTAATTTTCATTTCAGTGATAGAAAATGCCGGCAGTAAGCAGCCTGATTAACCAACACTAGCAGAATTACTTCATGAAGTACTAGCTCATAGTAGGCACTTAGAAACATATTTGCATAATTAACAGCACAATTACTTTATGAAGTACTAGCTCATAGTAGGCACTTGGAAACAGAGTTGTATAATTAACATCCAAGTTCAAAGCATAAACAAAGTGCGAGTTAGCAGGTACACCACCACCACCATTGTCACCATATCTCGGTTATGAACCTAGGTGGTTGACTTCACCAGCCAGCTAGTGAGCTTCAGCCCAAACTTCATTCACCGGCACCTGCAGTCCAACACCAATTCCACTTGTGTGAATTGCGTGAATTCATGCCACATGAAAACAAACCGCCACTACTGAAAATTTATCATTCAAAAAATGCAAATGAATCGGTGTGCAGTTCAGCAAAATGTTTGGCAAATATGCAAGCCTAGTTTCCACACTCTATTGCTACTAAAAAAAAGAAGTCCCACCTCCCATGTACCACGTCCTGAGTTGAAGTTAATTTTTGCCACCATATTAATAGCCATGTGTTATTTATCGACATTGACATAAGCAACCATTTATAATTAGCAATGTCAATAATTTTGTCTAAGAGAGGCACCTCGAGCAGCTTTGGAATAATCTTACTCACCCTACCAAGATCGGTACAAAATAAAATATCACATTCGACATTACATTTATACTTGCAAATATACAAACATATTGGTAAGTCCAAGTCCTACTGACAGCAGCATACTTTGTTCTTTCAATATTGTATTATTCAGCTATAGTTTAGAATGAATTTTTTTTGCAGTGTGTCATTCTGCTGTTAACTGTAATATTTGCTAATAGAAGCAGGGACAAAAACCAGCATCTTACCATACTTGCTTCCCCAAAAGTCCCAGTAGTACGTTGCCTTTTTGAATCCAAATATTCATCAATAGTTGCCAATTCTGCCCGTGGATTCTTTCTGGGATTGAAACCACCGCAGGCACCTTCTTGACTCTTTTCTGGGCCTGTCCAAGAATCAGTGCTCATGAGGATTATTGGGTTGACTACAGTCAAAGCATAATATCTAGTGTTCTCTAACAGTGAATATCACATTGACCAAAGGTGCACACAGGGGCTTGTGCACATTTCAAAAAGAGGCTGCACCAACTTAAATTCAACTACTCCCTCTGTTCACTTTTATAAGGCGCTCTAAACATTTCAGACAGCTCGTAAAACAGCTCATTTTCAGTTGTCTGAAACGACTTATAAAAGTGAACGGAGGGAGTAGTTTCTTCTCAAGCCAAGGATTTTTCAGCAGAACCTATATATGGTGCATCTCATGTTTGCAGTATGCAAAGCTTGGTAGCTCCTGAATGCAAATGCAACCCAAAAAGTACCATGAGACAGAAAATAAGTAAAGAACAAAAACAGGTAACAAATGGACGATTCACCGACTCAAGAATAATGTCCAAATTCTAATTTTTAACAAGTATTTTCCCGTAGAAAGTTAGGAGAGACGTGGTAAAAAGAAATCAGAAAGCGGGGCCAGTCATGAACTGGATTAATGAAACTGAAACCTCACATACCATTGTCAGTAATACATATATATATCCACTTACCTATACTATTTGGTGTTCTTCCCAATTAAGATAATAGGGACAGATCAAGCCGATAGAATTTCTTCTTGGTATCAAAATGATTTGAGGGGTTCAATTAATCTACCTGGACTTGTCACTGATGAGATACCATAGTTTTCAGCGTCTCTTGTCATGTTCAGAGTCTGGCACACTGAAGAAACAGGAGCACCTGCAAGGACTGGTATTTAGATATGGTGACAGGTATCAGTAACTGATGGAGTGCAAAGAGCACCATCAAAGCCTACCGAGGCCATCGAGTATTAGTAACAATGGTGCATACAGTCCCTTGATGCATAATTTGGTTATCTCTGGTAAACAAACATTTGGAGGTAAAAATGATACAGAACAACAATAAACAACAAAATAACAAGCCAACAAGCAAAAAAAAAGGTTTCCAACTGTATAATTCTAAGATAAATTCTACAACTATGGAAAATAACATGCATAGAAACCAAACAATAAAGATTGCAATATAATGAAGCATAGCAAGGAGCCAAGGAATTACAACAAGTAATAACTATAGATACCGAATTTGGAAAAGAGCCATCTGACACATTAAAATCGTAAAAGTCTCCATGTTTTAACTACATCAAGTAATATTGTCAATGATTTATCTAGCCCAATCACTCATGCATTTGCCATTCTCTAACAATGAAAAAGATTAGGATAATTATGTAGATGGAGATTTTCCCTAGTTTAGAAGAAATTGAGGTCGTCCAACTTATTTCACCTGCATTTGTCAATGACGAGGTACCAGAACTTTTAGCAGGACTTGTCAGCGGAACTGGAGCAACAGGAGCACCTGCAGCACAGCAGACAGTTGGAATAGCAGCAAGTAGCAAAACACAGACTAAGCAAAAGGAAGGCACCATTTCTCGGAAGTGCAATCATGAAATATCATGCAAATAAAATAGCCATAGAATGTGAAGCAACCAATAGAAGAAAGAAAGAACTGAAAAATTAAGGGAAATATGTTTCCATTGAAGATGTTCAGAGATAAATAAGGGAAAACAATGTGCACTACAACCAGACGCTAAGGGGTGGAACAGAATGTAGCGGCACAAGGTATTGTAGGCCAACAGGCTGTGATGTGCTCGCATTTGGACGTTTGCCTACATTATTTAGAGAAAACTTCTACAAATAGGGGCAAACAATGCCCTTAAGACCGAAACGGAAGACTTCCAATAAAATGTAGGATGGCCGAGGTATTTACTGATTCATAGACCACATCACAGGAATGATTAAAGCATAAATCAAGTGAAACAAAACAAACTTGGCAAATATTAAAACCACAGCAGTAAAAACTAGAGAGAAACATAAGCGGAGAGTAAACCAAAACGGTGGCAAATGACATAGGTAGAGAGCAAAACAAGAGTGAGAGGTTACCTTCCTTCATAATTTGTTGGAGCAGGGAAGTCGCTTTACCTGAACCAGCTCGTAAGCTTTCATCTGAAGATAACACGAGTTCATCAGTCGCCACACACATACGACATACACATGAAATACCAAAAGGTGGTTACTTGGCACATTGAGCAGCAAATAACTAGCATAGGCTTGAGATCAGATGAATTACCCAGAGGCAACGTCAATGGGAAGCACTTGGTGCGGCTTGGTGTAGCAAGTCGGCAATGTGAGCGGCCTGTTGAGCTCTGGGGTCCTCGAAGCTAACCTGGAGAGGATGTACGCAGCCTCCCTCCTCACTCCATCCCAGTCCATGGACGCCCTAACCAGCATATAGGGTGATTCACATTCTTGAAACAAGAAAACTCATACGATGAACCCTCCATGAATTCAACGGAATGAGCAATGCGTGCAAGTTAGAGGCCGTAGGGAGAGATACCGGAGCTGCTCCGACGAGAGCAGGGCTTGGGCCATGACACGAGGAAATGTGTGGTTCGCTTTCGTTTTCCAGGCATCAACGACGTGTTGCATCCAATGGTGGGCCCGGAGCTTGTCCATGGCGGACTCATCCCCGGCGGCGATGCTGGCCAAGTAGTGGTGCATCAAGAGGAAGTTGCGGAAGGCGTGGGCGTGGAGGCTCCTGGGGCCGGCAGGCAGGAAGCCATCAAGGTAGTCGATGGCATCCTCCCACAGGCCCTTCCTCACGAGCCCCTGCAGACGCTCCAAGCAGAAGGGCTCACTCGCCTGTAGCATCAGCCTGCAATAAACCTAGATCAATTCCGCAAACAAGTAGACAGCCCTGGGCTGGTTCCTGTGCTGAATTGGGGAAGGGGAAGGAAGGGGACGTACCCGTTGAAGGCGACATCGTAGCGCTGGCGCGAGAGGAAGGCGAGGAGTCGCCGGTGGCGAAACCGCGACAAGCAGGGGTTCTCCGCTTCGTCGGGGAGCTCGGCCGTCGTCGTCACGCCGGGGCAGGGTTGGGATTCGGGGTCGAGGTCTAGGGATCTGGGGACTGGGGAGGGGTCGAGGTCGAGGTCTAGGTCTAGGGATTTGGGGGCTTGGGAGCACATCCTTCCTCAACGCGGGCGGATTCGACTTGTTGGGGGAAGAGGGGGATCGAGGTCGTATAGGAATTGCAACTGCAGACTCGGTTTGTTTTTGGAAGATGAGATGAGGGGATTGGAGGGACATCCTCTTTCCTTCGCGTATCGGCCACGACGGGGGCTGGGCCCCTCTTTCTTTCTTTTCCCCCCTTTGTTTTTTATTTTATTACTATATCCTTTTTTAGGGTTTTCTATTCTAATTAGTTGCATGCAAATTAAGGACAGTAATAAAACTGAAATCTTTTCCTGCTCACGCCATCAGGCCGTTCGTTTTTGGATCTGACCGTTCCAGTGTGTAATTTGTGTCTCACTCTCGCCTCGACCGTCATACTTTTAGAGCATCTCCAATCTAGACTGTGGAAAGAAATGAAGGCTTCTCAGGGCATGTGTTTTCTGGCCGTCGGATAGCCTGTCCAAATGAATCCCGCACGTCAGATCTTCAGATAAAACAATTTGGGCTGTTGGATCAACTCTGATGCGACAAGCAATGAATAGTGCCCGTCGTTTTTCACTCGTTCTACAGTCCTATGTGTCTATGACCTACGGGGCCATGCGAGGTGGGCCACTTTTGTCAGGGGCTGCGGGAGAGGGGGTGACTAGTGCTGGTTCTAATTAGTAGAGAGATCCTGCCTCCGCATGTAGTTTTGGAGGGCCGATGAGGGTAGTTTCGAGATTTCATATGCTCTCCCTCGTGTATCATCATGTGGATGGCTGGGCTGCGTGTTAGGCCAAGGAGAACGACCGATTGGGTGAACCCTAGCCGCCACTCTCCCCCCTTCTCAGCCCGTGCTATCTCCTTTCTTCCTCGCCTTCCCTCGCGCCGCCACCCGCCGAGAAGCACCGCGGCCACTGCTGCTTGAGAACCCTAGCCGCCGCCCCCTCCCTTGGAGGAGGGGCTAGGGCCGGAGCCCCCTCCCCCTCACCCCTATATATAGTGGGGAGGTGTTGGGGATATGATTATCAGATATGACCCGCCCAGGAGGGGCCGGGTCATCCACATGGCGGTTCATCTAAATGAAGCCCAAGAGTATATTAGAGATGGCGGTTCAATAGACAGGTTTGTTAAAAGGGCCCAAACCCGAAGGCGGCTTAAGGCCCGTAAGTGTAAACCGTCATGTATATGTAAACTTGTATTGTAAGGCATGTAAGATAAGTCACCGAGCCGGACACGTTTGTATCAGCCGGCCGGGACTCTGTAGGCCGCAAGGCGTCAACCCATGTATATAAGGGGGCGACCCGGCAGCGGCTTAGTGAAAGAAACAACAGATCGAGAGCCATGAAAAGTGTATTTGCTCCCTGGTAATCGAAACCCTAGCAATACCACCTCAAACTGGACTAGGCCTTTACCTTCACTGCAAGGGGCCGAACCAGTATAAACTCCTCATGTCCTTGTCCCGTTTAACCCCTTTAAGCTAACCTCGTCGCAATGGTTCCACAACTAAGTTCTTCCATGAGGACATCTGTCGTGACACTTCCACGACAGTTGGCGCCCACCGTGGGGCCAGCACACGGTGGTTTTGAGTTCTTGAAGGGCAGCTTCGAAGGGATCAAGGGATACGCTGTGGGCCGGATGACCAAGAGTCGTCGCGGCAAGCTCTACATCGACGACGCAGACTGGGGCCCCGAGGCCGGCTCAATTGAGTACGGGTACCGGGTACCCTTTGGCGGAATCCACGTCTTCATCGGCAAGATCGGCGAACCGGGCCCTGAGCCGGACATCTGCACCGACATCATCGAGACGGCTTAGCGTGCACGACCCGCCCGGGTTAAACCCGCCGTGAAGCATGCCTTTGTCGGATGTATCAATGCGGCTGAGTTTAAAGGCTCTATGTCTGGCGGTGAGACGGCCATCTACTCTGATGGTGAGTCGTCCACAGGCGAGACCGACTCAATGTATCAATTGCAAGACGGACGGCTCCGGGGCTATTTCGATGGCGACGGTATTCCGGACCCCCATGAGCCGCCGAACAGGGTGGCGATTTTTCATGGCTGGCACGCAGCCGGTTCTCGGCTCGACAGCCGCCGCGGCCATGACTTCCAGCGCAGCAGCGGTGACGGCAGCGGGTGCTGGCGGTTCAGCGCGCCCTCCGGCTCAAGTTTTGTTGAAGTATATTGCCCGCTTCCCTCCATCAGTTCGGACTTTTGGATGAGTTGGCTAGAGCATGAATTCAATATGGTATCCGAGCCAAGAGGTCTTGAGTTCAAGACCCTGCCAACGTAGTATTAAATAAAATGATTCTGCGGCCGACATTGATCCCACGTGAGGGAGTCCTGGATTAGGGGGTGTCCGGATAGCCGGACTATACCTTCGGCCGGACTTCTGGACTATGAAGATACAAGATTGAAGACTTCGTCCCGTGTCCAGAAGGGACTTTCCTTGGTGTGGAAGGCAAGCTTGGCGATACGGATATGTAGATCTCCTACCATTGTAACCGACTCTGTGTAACCCTAGCCCTCTCCGGTGTCTATATAAACCGGAGGGTTTTAGTCCGTAGGACGAACAATAATCATACCATAGGCTAGCTTCTAGGGTTTAGCCTCCTCGATCTCGTGGTAGATCTACTCTTGTACTACCCATATCATCAATATTAATCAAGCAGGAGTAGGGTTTTACCTCCATCGAGAGGGCCCGAACCTGGGTAAAAACATCGTGTCCCTTGTCTCCTGTTACCATCCGCCTAGACGCACAGTTTGGGACCCCCTACCCGAGATTCGCCGGTTTTGACACCGACATTGGTGCTTTCATTGAGAGTTCCTCTGTGTCGTCACTTTTAGGCCCGATGGCTTCTCCGATCATCAACAACGACGCGGTCCAGGGTGAGATTTTTCACCCCGGACAGATCTTCGTATTCGGCGGCTTTGCACTGCGGGCCAATTCGCTTGGTCATCTGGAGCAGATTGAAAGCTACGCCCCTGGCCATCAGGTCAGATTTGGAAGTTTAAACTACACGGCGGACGACCGCGGAGACTTGATCTTCGACGGATCTGAGCCACAGCCGAGCGCGCCGCACTATCACGATGGGCATGATCTAGCTCTGCCGTCGAACAGTGCCCTGGAGGCCGCACCTGTGTCCGCTCTGACCCTTAGCTCAGAGCCGACCACACCAATCGAGGATGGGTGGTTAGACACCGCCTCGGGGGCTGCAATCTCTACGGCGATCAAGCTGAACACCAGCCTTGTCCTCTGCGAAGCCCGTGACTCCAAGGTGTCAGACCCCTCTCCGGACTCCGAGCCCTCCACGCCCCTACCAATCGAATCCGATCGGGCGCCGATCATGGAATTCACCGCCGCAGACATCTTTCAGCACTCGCCCTTCGGCGACATTCTGAATTCACTCAGGTCTCTCTCTTTGTCAGGAGAGTCCTGGCCGGGCTATGATCGGCAGGATTGGGATGTGGACGACGAAGAAATTTGATCCCCACCCACCACCCACTTCGTAGCCACTGTCGATAATTTAAACGACGTTCTTGACTTCGACTCCGAAGACATCGACGGTATGGACGACGATGTAGGAGACGAACATGAACCTACGCCTATAAGGCACTGGACTGCCACCTCATCTCACGATGTATACATGGTGGACACACCCAAAGGAAGCGACGACGAGGAACACAGGGATGCAACGAGGAATCGTTCACTTGAAAAGCAATCAAAGCGGCGACGTAAGCGCCGCTCCAAGCCCCGCCTTGACAGAGACAGCAGCCATACAGACCCAGCCATAGAGCAGGACGAGCCGGTGGACGACGATCATGCCTTCGAGAAACCGTCCGAACAAGGCAACTTGGATAAACAAACCGAACAACCCGTCCCCGGCGAAAACAACATTTCGGACGACCTTACGCCGGATAAGCTCACGGAGCAGAAGAACCTCCACAAAAGGCTCGTCGCCACTGCGCGTAGCCTGAAAAAGCAGAAGCAAAAGCTCAAGACTGTGGAAGATGCACTCAGAATCAGATGGAGCAAAGTACTCAACACCGCAGACAAATATGGCGGCAGTCGCCGCACAAAAAGCTATCCGAAGCGAAAGCTACTGCCTGAATTTGACGAGGAGGCCTTAGAGCCCCTGCAGTCAAAAAATAAGAAAGCCACCCGGTCGGATAGACGACCGCACAGCCAGCATGGAGCGGCAAGTGGCGCCGCACACAAGCCGGCACGCGATCCACTCAAGGATTCGCACCAAAAAGATGGCCCAGCCAGATCGATCTATGGGCCAAGAAAGCAGGCTCTAGTAAGCAATGCAACACAACAAATATCCGAACATCACGGCACACCCAAATACAGGGGTGCCGCACACCCCCTATGTTTCACCGATGAGGTTCTGGACCATGAATTTCCAGCGGGATTCAAGCCCGTAAACATAGAGGCGTACGACGGAACAACAGACCCTGGAGTCTAGATTGAGGATTATATCCTCCACATACACATGGCCAGAGGAGACGACCTCCACGCCATAAAATACTTACCCCTCAAGCTCAAAGGCCCAGCCCGGCATTGGCTTAAAAGCCTTCCCGAAAACACCATTGGAAGTTGGGAAGAGCTCGAGGATGCTTTCCGGGCAAATTTTCAAGGGACCTATGTCCGCCCTCCGGATGCAGACGATCTCAGCCACATAACTCAACAGCCCGGAGAGTCAGCTCGGAAATTCTGGAATGGATTTCTTACTAAAAAGAATCAGATAGTCGACTGTCCGGACGCCGAAGCCCTAGCAGCTTTTAAGCATAACATTCGAGACGAATGGCTCGCCAGACACCTCGGCCAAGAAAAGCCAAGAACAATGGCCACATTAACAAGCCTCATGACCCGCTTTTGCGCAGGAGAGGACAGCTGGTTGGCAAGATGTAGCACCAGCGACCCAAGTACATCCGAAGTTAGGAATGGAAACGGAAAACCCCGACGCAACAAGGACCAGCGCCGGAATAAGGGAAACAGCCCAAAGAGCACGACAGTCAACATCAGATTCAAAAGCTCGCGACAGAATCAGAGAAAGCCGCCCCTCAATGATAACAGGGACGAGCTGTCCAACCTAAACAAAATCTTGGACAAGATATGTCAAATACACAGTACTCCTGGGAAGCCTGTGAACCATACCCACAGAGATTGTTGGGTTTTCAAGCAATCCGGCAAACTCAACGCCGAACACAAGGGGCTCGACACACCAAGTGAGGACGATGACGAACCCCACAAGCAGAGCACCAGGAAACAAAAAAATTTCCCACAAGAAGTCAAAACAGTAAACTTACTTCACGTGACAAAACGAGCGGCACCCATAGAGATACGCGCCATACGGCCTATCCCAAAGGGGTCTCGCCGATGGTTGCTAAAACCGATCACCTTCGACCATCAGGATTACTCTAGAAGTATCCGGAACGCAGGTTGGACTGCCCTGGTATTAGATCCAATAATCGACGGACTCCACTTTACACATGTCCTGATGGACGGCGGCAATGGTTTAAACCTGTTATATCAGGACACAATCCGCCACATGGGGATAGACCCAACAAAAATTCTCCATAGCAAAACCTCCTTTAGAGGGGTAACGCCAGGCCCGGATGCCCATTGCATGGGTTCTCTCCGACTAGAAGTTATGTTCGGCTCCCTCGATAACTTCCGTCGCGAAAAGCTAACTTTCCACATCGCCCCATTCTCAAGTAGCTATCAAGCACTGCTGGGACGCGAAGCTTTCGCCCGCTTTAACGCAATACCGCATTATGCATCTCTTATGCTTAAGATGCCCAGTCCACGAGGCATCATCTCATTAAAGGGAGACATTGAGTGTTCCTCCCGCGCGGAAGACTGTGCGGCTGCCTTAACAGCCCCACAATAAAGCGGCTTCACCAGCCAAAGGTCGTCAAGACAACGGACACGGGTAGACGAGTCCGGCATAAAAATACAATGGATAAAGGCTTAATAGCCGCATACCCCTGTACTAGGGGCTCCGCGCATACAAAATAAGAGATAATAAAGCTCAATTTCACCGATTTTTGAATCATACTTTGTTTATTTTAACATACGTTCTCGCACGACCTTTCTTCAACTAAGTTCCTCTCTTTTACAGATGAACACCGTGCTGTGCCCGTCCAGGATACGGCACAACAGAGACACAGGCGCAGACGTGCAGCAGGGACCCGTTCCAAGGATTCTTTTCAGATTAAGACCCTGCGTAAACCTTTTTTACTGTCTCTTGTTGATGCACATCCCCTGGTTTCTTGGCATAACCAAGGAGGAGGCTGGCGTCTTGGCATGTGCCCACGTCAGAATTTTGCGCGTACCTGGACACTAGGGGCTTATTACTAAGGGCGTTGTCCTACCCATCCTAATAAAGACCGAATACCTTAGGGAGTGTTCGGCGTCGCGAGTTTGGCCTTATATGCATCAGCTCCGAATCATGTCTTTGGTCAAATGTTGGGTTTGCCCGGCTCCTGTGTTTTGCTGCCTTACGTTCCCTCTATCGGCTAAGGCGGCACCAGGAGAACTACTGCGGTTGTGCCTCGGTTCGGCCAGGCGAGCACCTCAGTAGAGAAAGCCGAAAACTGACTGTCATGATATAGCGTGAGACTGGTCAACCACTCGATGACTTACCGAAATCTTTAGGATTCCTCCGCATTAACGAAGGGCCGTTTCCCGGCCAGGCACATACGCGCCCCGAGTTCGGGCGAGCGCAGGCGCCACCAGGGGCTATATAAGTAGCCTCACTGTCAAACTCCTATGGCTAAGTGAAAGTGATAAAGCATTATAGTCCGATTGCCTAGTTCGCTGCGCTATCACCTCCTTTGTAGGACCAAGACGTTGGATCAAGTGTGAGAATGCGCCTTCTCCGAACACCCCCGCATTATTTGCGTGGGGGCTGAAGCCGACGACTGCCATCTTTCAGGTTACACACACACACACACACACACACACACACATATATATATATATATTAAACGGCCGCACATGAGGTGTTATAATACTTGCAGGCACAAGTATAAAAAGCTTCTACAATTTATCAAAAACATTGTTTTACAATAACATATGCTATTCGAACATAGCATCCTTCGAGCACTGCGTCTCTATTACACGAGCGCCTTGCAGAACTTCCTGAAAATAGTGCTCGGCAGGTACTCGGCTTTCGTCCGAATCTCGGGATGCAACAACGGTGGTCTTCATCTCCGCCCAGTATGTCTTGACACGGGCAAGAGCCATCCGCGCACCCTCTATGCACGCTGACCTCTTCATCGCATCAATACGCGGCACCGCACCAAGGAACTGCTGCACCAAGTTGAAATAACTTTTCGGCTCTGGTCTCTCCGGCCACAGATGACTCATGACACACTTCATGGCGAGTCCGGACAACCTATTCAGCTCGGCCCATTCGGCCAAACGATTGGCTAATGACAGCGGCCGCTCTGGATTATGGAACTGCGACCAGAAGAGCTTTTCCACTTCGCGATCTTCTTGATCTCGGAAGTGTTCGGCCGCATCTGCGGCACTCGCTGCCAAATCCAGATAGGTGTCCGCCGTACTCCACATCCGGTCTAACGGAGCATGTTTAGGATCACAGAACTTCCTCCGCAGCATAAAGGACTTTTCGCCCTTAATATCTCCGGCCTGACGCAGCTCCTCCTTCATAGCTCTCATCGCAGAGCGAGCATCCTTGGCATCCGCAACGGCCTTCTCCAGGTCCGTCTGTTCCGCCCGGTCTTCTTTTTCAAGAAGCTTGCAACAGTCAGCAGCGCTCTTCAGCTTCACGGCCATCTCGGCCATTTCCTTCTTGCTTCGGCCGTGAGCAGCCTGTTCGGCCTTAAGCTCTTCAATTGCCTTTCCGGTAGCCGCATCACTTTTCCTGGCTTGCTCCTTGGCTCGGGCAAGTTCCGCCCGAAGATTCTCCATGGCAGCGGGACCATATGTATCAAACGCACACATTGTAAGATATTGGCATAAAGCTCCTATTACAGGTGCCGCCGGAGGAATTACATACCTTGTGCCTCGTCAAGCCGCTTGTTGACAAGCGCGATGTCAGCATCTTCCACGTCAAGTTGCCGCTTTAGCTCGACAAATTCATCAGTCCGGCTGGCCACCGGACACTTCGCCACCTACGTATGAAGGCAGCATATTAGACCTGGGATTATGATCCTCCGCGCGCCGTCACTTTTGACAACGCACAGAGTCTCAGGGGCTACTATCTACACAGGGCGCATCTTATCTATGCGCAACTGTCAAAAAGGGTACATTATTTCACATACCTCAAAACCTCTCAGTAAACTCCTGACGGCCTCGTGCAATCCGCTCTCCGCGGATGAAATCCTTTCAATCACCGTGCCCATCAATGCACGGTGCTCCTCTAAGATAGATGCTCGCCCTAGCAGATCCTTCAGTTCCCCCGACCGTGCACCGGATGGTGCCGGACTCGTCCTATGGCCTTTTTCAAAGGCCGGACGCGGAGGGCTTTGCGGGGCCATATGACTACCTTTCGGCCCTGCCGGATTCGGGGAAACCCTCCGCGACGATACCTCAGGGTCGCCTGCCTCGCAAGGCGGTATGACAGGGGGAGGCGTTCCGCTCTCCATCATCATCCCCCGAAGACGAGCTCTGCTAAGAAGGGCTGAGGTCCGAGCTACAAGGTAAATTTTCGGTTACTCTTCTCAGATATAAAGCAATGATTCCTCTCATCTCTTAAAAAGAAAACCCCTCTCTACTTACGGCTTGGTGGAGGGCTGATCCCCTTGAGGGCATAATTCGGCCGAAGTATCCCCCGGCGCAGGACCCTTTGATGAAGATTTCTTCCCCCGCTTTGAGGCCATGGTCTCCGGGTCTTTAGAGGTGGTCCTCTTCTTCCCCTGAGGAGAGGAATTTTCGATTCCTCCCTTCCAAACAGCCTCCTTCGAGGAGGTCGTAGCTTCCTTGTCCCCTCCCTCGCTTTCCTCTAAAGGCACAACCTCCAACATCCTGACTAGCACGGGATCTGGCATGATCTCGGGGAGGGGGGCCGGACACCTGATTAGCTTTGCTTTCGCTATCCACTCCTATTTAAAGGATAACTCTTTTAGGGGCAATTTTATGATAAATATACGGATAGCGAGTCCGGGCACAAGGCTACTTACTTGAGTATCCGGGCGATTGCAGCTCAGACCTGTGTCCTCGGTCAAGTCCGGACACACTGCGTGTGATTAGAAGAACAATTTGTACATCTTCATGGGTGTCGCGCCCATGAAATGCTGGAGAGCTCGTGGTCCCTCCGGATTGAACTCCCACAGGCGAAGGGGGCGACGTTTGCGGGGCAAGGCTCGGCGGATCACCACGACCAGGCTGATGTCTCTTTCTAAGAGATCTCGAATGCGGCCCTACAACAAGGGCATGTCCTTGGATGGCCCCCAGTCCAGTCCTTTATTGACCCATGACGCTAGCTGTGGTGGGGGACCCGAGCGAAAGGCAGGTGGCGCCACCCACTTGGTGCCCCTGGGAGCGGTGATATAGAACCACTCTCGTTGCCATAAGCCGAACTCCTCTTGAAAAGAGCCCTCGGGCCATGGAGCATCAACATTCTTGCTTAGAACAGCGCCTCCGCACTCCGCGTGCCGTCCCTCGATCATCTTCGGCTCTACTTTGAAGGTCTTGAGCCATAGTCCAAAGTGAGGAGTAATACGGAGGAAGGCTTCACACACGACGATGAATGAAGAAATATGGAGGATGGACTCCGGAGCTAAGTCATGAAATTCCAGCCCATAATAAAACATGAGCCCCCTCACGAAGGGATCCGTCGGAAAGCCTAGCCCCCGAAGGAAGTGAGACATGAACACCACGCTCTCACCAGGCTTGGGAGTGGGAATGACCTGCCCTTGAGCAGGCAGCCTATGCAAGATTCTGCCGGTCAAGAACCTGGACTCTCTCAACTTTAGCACGTCCTCCTCCGTGACGGAGGAGGGCATCCATCGGCCTCGAAGGTCGGAACCGTACATTGTCGAAGGTCCGAAGCGCCTGAAATCTGGAGCCTTGGGTGTTGGAACTCGAGGCAAGGGGCGAACTCGTTTGAGATTGAAAGAAAGGGGTAAGGCCTTGGTCTCTTTATAAGAGGTTGAATACCAAGGGCCCTCCCCGTAACCGTTTGGGACTCGCCTTTGATCGAGAAAACATGCCAACGGGCACGATTGGGTTACCCACGTCCGTATTGATGAGAATCCCGTAAGTAAAGGGGGACACGGTCTCTGCTTCGAAAGGACGTGCCATGGAAACCGCCTCGCTAAACGCGCTGAGGTGGGACAGTAAAATGATTCGAATAAAGGGTTGGTCGTGGTGTGATGTCACGCTATGGAATACGTCAGCAGATTAGATTTGTGTAATACTATTCTCTCTATGGCAATATGTGGAACTTATTTTGTAGAGCCGGACACTATCCTTGTGTTCAAAATCTTTGATGAAGTACTTGGAGGAGGAACCCGCCTTGCAATGTCGAAGACAATCTGCGCACCGGACTCCTCGTCATTGAAGCCTGGTTCAGGGGCTACTGAGGGAGTCCTGGATTAGGGGGTGTCCGGATAGCCGGACTATACCTTCGGCCGGACTCCTGGACTATGAAGATACAAGATTGAAGACTTCGTCCCGTGTCCGGAAGGGACTTTCCTTGGCGTGGAAGGCAAGCTTGGCGGTACGGATATGTAGATCTCCTACCATTGTAACCGACTCTGTGTAACCCTAGCCCTCTCCGGTGTCTATATAAACCGGAGGGTTTTAGTCTGTAGGACGAACAACAATCATACCATAGGCTAGCTTCTAGGGTTTAGCCTCCTCGATCTCGTGGTAGATCTACTCTTGTACTACCATATCATCAATATTAATCAAGCAGGAGTAGGATTTTACCTCCATCGAGAGGGCCCGAACCTGGGTAAAAACATCGTGTCCCTTGTCTCCTGTTACCATCCGCCTAGACGCACAGTTCGGGACCACCCTACCCGAGATCCGCCGGTTTTGACACCGACACCACGTCTAAGGACTAAAATAGCCTAGACATGAGGGGGGGTGTTGAAGTATATTGCCCGCCTCCCTCCATCAGTTCGGACTTTTGGATGAGTTGGCTGGAGCATGAATTCAATAAGTTTTGACGGATCTGTTGGATGATCTGGCGACTCTAATGGGGGTGGAGGTAACCCCGGACAACCAGGAATAGAATAAGGTGGATGTGGCTAAGTTGCGTGATGAGATAGCGCAAGCTAAGGCGGAATTGGTAGCGGAAAATACTAGGATGGCTGCAGAGCGGGCCATCTTAAACGCCCAGGCACAATGGATTTAAGCAGATTCGTACCGGCTTATGGTGGATCAGAACGCTTCAAACGAAGTCTTGAGAAGAAAACGCTAGAGTCATCGGCCCTCGATTTATGAGTCGAGGAACCTCTTCAACACACCTGGAGCGGGGGCTAGTAACCCGTCGGTGATAAACCAGACGGTTGAGGCACCAGGAGGTGGAGTGTCGGGTCAGCCGCGCGTGGCAGGTTCTCCGCATATGAATAACACCCCGCCTCAGTGAAGGAAATATGCCCTAGAGGCAATAATAAAGTTATTATTTATTTCCTTATATCATGATAAATGTTTATTATTCATGCTAGAATTGTATTAACCAGAAACATAATACATGTGTGAATACATAGACAAACAGAGTGTCACTAGTATGCCTCTACTAGACTAGCTCGTTAATCGAAGATGGTTATGTTTCCTAACCATGAACAAAAGAGTTGTTATTTGATTAACGGGATCACATCATTAGAAGAATGATGTGATTGACTTGACCCATTCCGTTAGCTTAGCACTCGATCGTTTAGTACGTTGCTATTGCTTTCTTCATGACTTATACACGTTCCTATGACTATGAGATTATGCAACTCCCGTTTGCCGGAGGAACAATTTGTGTGCTACCAAACGTCACAACGTAACTGGGTGATTATAAAGGAGCTCTACAGGTGTCTCCAAAGGTACATGTTGGGTTGGCGTATTTCGAGATTAGGATTTGTCACTCCGATTGTCGGAGAGGTATCTCTGGGCCCTCTCGGTAATGCACATCACTTAAGCCTTGCAAGCATTGCAACTAATGAGTTAGTTGTAGGATGATGTATTACGGAACGAGTAAAGAGACTTGCCGGTAACGAGATTGAACTAGGTATTGAGATACCGACGATCGAATCTCGGGCAAGTAACATACCGATGACAAAGGGAACAACGTATGTTATTATGCGGTCTGACCGATAAAGATCTTCGTAGAATATGTGGGAGCCAATATGAGCATCCAGGTTCCGCTATTGGTTATTGACCGGAGACGTGTCTCGATCATGTCTACATTGTTCTCGAACCCGTAGGGTCCGCACGCTTAAGGTTCCGATGACAGTTATATTATGAGTTTATGAGTTTTGATGTACCGAAGGAGTTCGGAGTCCCGGATGAGATCGGGGACATGACGAGGAGTCTCAAAATGGTCGAGACGTAAAGATCGATATATTGGACGACTATATTCAGACATCGGAAAGGTTCCGAGTGATTCGGATATTTTTTGGAGTACCGGAGAGTTACGGGAATATGTATTGGGCCTTATTGGGCCATACGGGAAAGAAGGAAAAGGGCCTCAAGGGTGGCCGCACCCCTCCCCTTAGTCTGGTCCGAATTGGACTAGGGAAGGGGGGCGCCCCCTTCCTTCCTTCTCCTTTTCCCTTTCCTATTCCATATGGGAGGTGGAATCCTACTAGGACTAGGGAGTCCTAGTAGGACTCCACACCTGGCGCGCCTCTCCTAGGGCCGGCCTCCTCCCCCCTTGCTCCTTTATTATACGGGGGGCCAGAGGGGGCACCTCTAGACACACAAGTTGATCCTCGTTGATCATTTCTTAGCCGTGGTGCGGGTGCCCCCCTTCCATCATAATCCATTGTAGCGGTGCTTAGGCGAAGCCCTGCGACGGTAGAACATCAAGATCGTCACCACGCCGTCGTGCTGACGGAACTCTTCCCCGACACTTTGCTGGATCGGAGTCCGGGGATCGTCATCGAGCTGAACGTGTGCTAGAACTCGGAGGTGCCGTAGTTGCGGTGCTTGATCGGTCGGACCGTGAAGACGTACGACTACATCAACCATGTTGTGCTAACGCTTCCGCTGTCGATTTATATGGGTACGTAGATCACACTCTCCCCTCTCGTTGCTATGCATCACCATGATCTTGCGTGTGCGTAGGAAATTTTTGAAATTACTACGTTCCCCAACACTCAGCACGTAGTGACGCCGTCGGGTCATTACTCCACCCCTCTAGACAACATGATGCTGCAGCTACGCAATTGGCGGCTCTGCCAGTTGAGGGCGAGACTCCGACGACGGTTGAAACCCGAAGGGCCAGGGAACTTCTTCAAACAGCCTTGGTACAACAGCAGGCTTATTCCTATAGTCATGACCGGATTCACTCGACCCCTCGTCCAAGCCGGAGTTACAGTAGGCACATTGACTCGCCAGCAGTCTCGAGTACTGAGCAGCGCCGTAATCAGCCTCATGGACATAACTCGGCGTGCAATGGTGGCAATGCACAGGATTTGGTGGACCAGAGCAGAGCGCGCTGGGAGACCGAGCTGGTGGCTCACTAGCATGCGCCGGTTTACCCGACGGTTTCAGTTGAGGCAGGTGTAACTTCTAGAGCCTTTGGTGTGCCGTGTCTAACGGCGACTATACGGAACAAGCGTCTGCCCAAGGATTTCAAAGGCCCTCGCAAGGTGCCCAATTATACAGTAGATCAGCCCCCTGAGGCCTGGGTTGAGAGTTATGAGATGGCTATGGAGATGCTGGATGTTAGTGAGGCTGCGTACGCTAAGTACTTCACCATGATGCTGGAGGGGACGGCTTGTACCTGGTTGAAGGGGCTACCGGCTAACTCCATCGGATTATGGGTAGAGCTGAAGGCCTGGTTTATCCAGAATTTCAAAGACACATGCAAGCAGCCTATGTCGATTGTGGATTTGGTTTCTTGTGTTCAAGCTGAGGGCGAGTCAATGACCAGCTGGGTGCGCCGGGTCTCGACTATCATACATTCTTCAGATAAGATCAACGTCGGCTCAGCAGTTCTAATGTTGGAGAAAAATCGCCGTTTTATTCCACTTAAGCAGAAGCTTGGGCGGCTTAAGAGTCATTGCAACGACATGGGGGAGCTTATGGTGGCTCTTGTTAAGTATGCCGACTCTGATGGTACCAAGGACCCCGACTCTGAGGATGAAAGATCGGGAAAGGGAAAGAAGAGCAGCGGCATGAAGGGACAGCAGTATAACCCTACCAATCAGGGCGGCAACGGTAAGCGCAAGGCTGATGATTTTGTGGCTAACACCGGTGCGTGCAATTATAACCAGCGTCATAAGGGACCGCCGGCTCAAGGGACAAGCATAATGAGAAGCTTCAGGGAGTCCATCCAACACAACCATGGCCCAAATGGCGGTTCAGGATCTGGCTCTCATGGTCCGGGTCATGGAGGCAGCGGCTCTAATTCCGGGTTTCACGGCCAAGGCAATCAAGGTGGTTACAACCAGCAGAATAATCAGGGGAATCATCAGCAGCAGTCTGGCTACCAGAGCAACCCGAAGCAATTGAACAGTGGGCAGTACCATGTCTTCACCACCAGCTTGTGTAAGCGGGATCAGAAGCTTCATAAGAGGGCAGTGAATGTTGTTGAGCCGGCGGTGCCATGTTATTTATGGTGGTCAGAGCAGCCTATTGTGTGGAGTCGTGAGGATCATCCGCCCCGGGTTGATAATCCGGGTCACCTGGCTCTGGTGGTGGCGCCTCAGGTTGGGGGCTATAAATTTACTAAAGTACTCATGGATGGAGGCAGCGGCATTAACATACTTTATTATGAGACCTTCCGTCGTATGGGACTGACTGATAAGAATCTCAAGCCGTCGAACACCGTTTTTCATGGAGTGGTACCTGGTAAGTCGGCGTATCCAGTGGGTAAGATATCTTTGGAGGTTGCCTTTGGAGATGAGCATGATTCCAGGTCTGAAACTTTAACCTTCGAAGTGGTCAAGATCAAGAGCCCTTATCATGCTCTGTTTGGGCGGCTGGCTTATGCTAAGTTCATGGCAAGGCCTTGTTATGTTTACTTGCAGCTTAAGATGCCAGGTCATAAGGGCACCATCACGGTGCATGGGAGTCGCAAGGTGGCCTTGGAGTGTGAGGAAGGTGATGCAGCTTATGCTGAATCAGTTTGTGCAACAGAGGAGCTGAAATTTTACAAGGATAATGTTGACCCGGCAGACATGACGTCTTTGAAAAAGCCAACAATAGAGCATGATCCTTCGTTGAAGTTTAAATTGGCAGATGAAACTAAGTTGGTTGACTTTGTTCCTGGCGACTCATCTAAGCAGTTTAGCATTAGTGCTAATCTGGATCCGAAATAGGAAAGCGCGCTCATCGAGTTCATCCGTGAGAACCGGGACATCTTTGCATGGAAGCCTTCAGACATGCCGGGTGTACCGAGGGAACTCGCTGAGCACACTCTTAATGTTGATCCGAAGTTTAAGCTGGTCAAGCAATTCCTTCATCGTTTTAACGAGGAGAGGCGGAAGGCCATTGGTGAAGAAGTGGCCCGGCTCTTAGCGGCTGGGTTTATCGTTGAAGTTTTTCATCCGGAGTGGTTGGCTAACCCGGTGTTGGTGCTTAAGAAGAATGGCACTTGGCGGATGTGTGTGGACTACACGGACTTAAACAAGGCTTGTCCGGCTGATCCGTTTGCTCTTCTCCGTATTGATCAAATCATTGATGCTACGGCGGGTTGTGAGCGTTTGAGTTTTTTGGATGCTTATTTTGGTTATCCTCAGATCAAGATGGCAATTAAGGACCAGGAGAAGACAGCTTTCATCACTCCGTTTGGAGCCTTCTGCTATGTGTCTATGCCTTTTGGGCTCAAGAGTGCCCAGGCGACTTACCAGCGGTGTGTGCAGAATTGCCTTCACAATCAGATCAGGCGTAATGTTCATGCTTATATGGATGACATTGTGGTAAAATCCAGAAAGAAGGAGACCCTGATTGATGATTTGAAGGAGACATTTGATAATCTCTGGGTCTACAAGATGATGCTTAACCTGGCCACGTGCGTATTTGGTGTACCAGCAGGCAAGCTCTTGGGTTTTCTGGTTTCTAACAGAGGCATTGGAGCTAACCCGAAGAAGATCAAAGCCATTACTTCGTTGGCTAAGCCGGCATGTGTTAATGATGTTCAGCGTCTGGCGGGTCGTATTGCGGCCCTAAGTCGATTCATAAGCCGGTTAGGTGAGAAAGCTATTCCTCTTTATCAGATGATGAAAAAGACAAATCATTTCGTCTGGAGTGATGCTGCTAATGAGGCATTTGAGGCACTGAAGAAACAGTTGGCTGAGCCGCCCGTGCTTGCTGCCCCTATTGATAAGGAGCCTCTGTTGTTATATGTGGTTGTTAATAGCCGGGCAGTCAGTGTAGTTATTGCTGGTCATTTCAAGGGTTATCAAGTTGAGCATATTGATCGCAGGAAGAATGAGGCGGATGATACTTTAAGTCGGTCAGGGTCTCAGCGCAAGCCGGTGCCACATAACATGTTCCTGGATATTTTGCTTAACTCTTCTGTCAAATTACCTACAGAGGAGGATCTTGCTGTCCCTGACCCGGAAGCACAATTGGTGGCGGCTCTTCATGCTATTCCCGATTGGACAGTTCCGTATTTGGCTTAGATGACCCGGGGTGAGTTGCCAGAGGATGAAATCTTGGCCAGGCAGATAACCCGGCGGTCTAAGTCAATGTCAATTGTCAATTGGGAGTTGTGCTACCTCTTGAGAATGCGTTGGTTTTCCCTTGAAGAGGAAAGGGTGATGCAGCAAAGTAGCGTAAGTATTTCCCTCAGTTTTTGAGAACCAAGGTATCAATCCAGTAGGAGACTACACGCAAGTCCCTCGTACCTGCACAAACAATCAAGAACCTTGCAACCAACGCGATAAAGGGGTTGTCAATCCCATCACGGCCACTTGCAAAAGTGAGATCTGATAAAGATAATAAGATAAATATTTTTGGTATTTTTGTTATATAAATTGAAAAGTAAAGATTGCAAAATAAAAGGCGGCAGAAATAGCACGTTGGCGGGAGATTAATATGATGGAAAATAGACCTGGGGGCCATAGGTTTCACTAGTGGCTTCTCTCAAGATAGCAGAATTTAGGGTGGGTGAACAAATTACTGTTGAGCAATTGATAGAATTGAGCATAGTTATGATAATATCTAGGTATGATCATGTATATAGGCATCACATTCGCGACAAGTAGACCGAAACGATTCTGCATCTACTACTATTACTCCACACATCGACCGCTATCCAGCATGCATCTAGAGTATTAAGTTCATAAGAACAGAGTAACGCATTAGGCAAGATGGCATGATGTAGAGGGATAAACTCAAGCAATATGATATAAACCCCATCTTTTTATCCTCGATGGCAACAATACAATACGTGCCTTGCTGCCCCTGCTGTTGATATGTCTCCAACGTATCTATAATTTTTTATTGTTCCATGCTATATTATATTCTGTTTTGGATGATTAACGGGCTTTATTATACACTTTTATATTATTTTTGGGACTAACCTATTAACCGGAGGCCCAGCCCAAATTGCTATTTTTTGCCTATTCCAGTGTTTCACATAAAAAGAATATCAAACGGAGTCCAAACGTAATGAAACCTTCGGGAACGTGATTTTCGGAACGAACGTGATCCAGAGGACTTGGAGTCTACATCAAGAAATCAACGGGGAGAGCATGAGGTAGGGGGCGCGCCTACCCCCCTAGGCGTGCCCCCTCCACCCTCGTGGGGCCCATGTTGCTCCACCTACATACTTCTTCCTCCTATATATACCTACTTACCCCCAAATTATCAGATACGGAGCCAAAAACCTAATTCCACCGCCACAACCTTCTGTACCCGTGAGATCCCATCTTGGGGCCTTTTCCGGCGCTCCGCCGGAGGGGGCATTGATCACGGAGGGCTTCTACATCAACACCATAGCCTCTCTGATGATGTGTGAGTAGTTTACCTCAGACCTTCGGTTCCATAGTTATTAGCTAGATGGCTTCTTCTCTCTCTTTGGATCTCAATACAAAGTTCTCCATGATTCTCGTGGAGATCTATTTGATGTAATCTTCTTTTGCGGTGTGTTTGTTGAGACCGATGAATTGTGGGTTTATGATCAAGTTTATCTATGAACAATATTTGAATCTCCTCTGAATTCTTTTATGTATGATTGGTCATCTTTGCAAGTATCTTCGAATTATCAGTTTGGTTTGGCCTACTAGATTGATCTTTCTTGCAATGGGAGAAGTGCTTAGCTTTGGGTTCAATTTTGCGGTGTCCTTTCCCAATGACAACAGGGGCAGCAAGGCACGTATTGTATTGTTGCCATCGAGGATAAAAAGATGGGGTTTATATCATATTGCATGAGTTTATCCCTCTACATCATGTCATCTTACTTAAAGCATTACTCTGTTCTTATTAACTTAATACTCTAGATGCATGCTAGATAGCGGTCGATGTGTGGAGTAATAGTAGTAGATGCAGAATCGTTTCGGTCTACTTGTCGCGAACGTGATGCCTATATACATGATCATACCTAGATATTATCATAACTATGCTCAATTCTATCAATTGCTCAACAGTAATTTGTTCACCCACCGTAATACTTATGCTCTTGAGAAAAGCCACTAGTGAAACCTATGGCCCTCGGGTCTATTTTCCATCATATTAATCTTTCAACACTTAGTTATTTTTATTGCCTTTTATTTTACTTTGCATCTTTATCATAAAAATACCAAAAATATTATCTTATCATATCTATCAGATCTCACTCTCGTAAGTGACCGTTGAGGGATTGCCAACCCCTTTATCGTGTTGGTTGCGAGGTTCTTATTTGTTTGTGTAGGTGTGAGGGACTCGTGTGTGATCTCCTACTGGATTGATACCTTGGTTCTCAAAAATTGAGGGAAATACTTACGCTACTTTACTGCATCACCCTTTCCTCTTCAAGGGAAAACCAACGCAGTGCTCAAGAGGTAGCAAGAAGGATTTCTGGCGCCGTTGCCGGGGAGATTCGCGCCAAGTCAAGTCAAGTCAAGACATACCAAGTACCCATCACAAACTCTTATCCCTCGCATTACATTATTTTCCATTTGCCTCTCGTTTTGCTCTCCCCCACTTCACCCTTGCCGTTTTATTCACCCTCTCTTTTCTGCTCGTCTTCCTTTCGCCATGTCGGAATAAAAAAGGGGTGGGGTTTCTCTCCCGAGTTTTAGCACTTTAGACAATCCTGCTATTCTATCTAAACTCATAAATAAAGATACTATGGATAAATCTGCCGGAGTTATCAATGAGAGTCTTAATAATTTTGATGAAGATGATTCCAGAATTTTCGTTACTTACTCGATGAATCTTTAAAAGATGCTTGGGATAGACTATTAAGGATCCGGGCCAGCTATGTGCCCCAATACCAAATTGAAATTTACTTAAAGAGCTTTTATGTTGCCCTACCTTCTTCGTTTAAGCATGTCTTAGATTCTATTTTTGAAGAAGGTTTTCATGAAGGGGATGTCGTAGATACTTATGAAAAGATGAAGACCATATTTGGGCACCCCATGAATGAGAAAGTTGAATCTACATCTCTTTTGCTCTCCTACCAAAAGGAATCTATCAAAGAGATGAAGGCTAGCTTAGATGCAAATTTCCGTAATGTGCTTAATCTTTCTTCTACCATTAATAGCCATGTGCTTTATCAAAATAGAAATATTAATTCCATAGATAATAAGTTTGCTCTTTTCTTCCCTAAAACCAAAGATGGCAATACCTAGATCTATCCTTGCTTTTATGCCTAGCTAGGGGCGTTAAACGATAGCGCTTGTTGGGAGGCAACCCAACTTTATTTTAGTTTTTTGTTTTTTGCTTCTGTTTAGGAATAAATATTTGATCTAGCCTTTGGTTAAACTTGTTTTTATATTTTAATTAGTGTTTGTGCCAAGTTAAACCTATAGGATCTTCTTGGATGATAGTTATTTGATCTTGCTGAAAATTCCAGAAACTTTCTGTTCACGAAAACAATTTTTAAAAATCACCAGAACGTGATAAAATATTGATTCCAATTGCTGATGATCAATAAACAAATTGTCTAGGTCTTCCTATTTTGGTAGATTTTTTTGAGTTCCAGAAGTTTGCGTTAGTTACAGATTACTACAGAATGTTCTGTTTTTGACAGATTCTGTTTTTCGTGTGTTGTTTGCTTATTTTGATGAATCTATGGCTAATAAAATAGTTTATAAACCATAGAGAAGTTGGAATACAGTATGTTTAACACCAATATAAATAAATAATGAGTTCATTACAGTACCTTGAAATGGTGTTTTGTTTTCTTTAGCTAAGGAGCTCACGAGATTTTCTGTTAAGTTTTGTGTTGTGAAGTTTTCAAATTTTGGGTAAAAGATTTGATGGATTATGGAACAAGGAGTGGCAAGATCCTAAGCTTGGGGATGCCCATGGCACCCCAAGATAATCTAAGGACACCAAAAAGCCAAAGCTTGGGGATGCCCCGGAAGGCATCCCCTCTTTCGTCTACTTCCATCGGTAACTTTACTTGGAGCTATATTTATATTCACCACATGATAAGTGTTTTTCTTGGAGCGTCTTGTATGATTTGAGTCTTTGCTTTTTAGTTTACCACATTCATCCGGTACACACCTTTTGAGAGACACACACATGATTCGGAATTTATTAGAATACTCTATGTGCTTCACTTATACCTTTTGAGCTATATTGTTTTTGCTCTAGTGCTTCACTTATATCTTTTAGAGCACAGTGGTGGATTTGTTTTATAGAAACTATTGTTCTCTCATGCTTCACTTATATTATTTTTAGATTCCTACAAAACAGCATGGTAATTTTCTTTAATCATAAAAATTGGTCCTAATATGATAGGCATCCAAGATTAGTAAAATTTTCTTCTGAGTGTGTTGAATACTATGAGAAGTTTGATGCTTGATAATTGTTTTGAGATATGAAGATGGTGATATTAGAGTCATGCTAGTTGAGTAGTTGTGGATTTGAGGAATACTTGTGTTAAAGTTTGTGATTCCCGTAGCATGCACGTATGGTGAACCGTTATGTGATGAAGTCAGAGCATGATTTATTTATTGATTGTCTTCCTTATGAGTGGCGGCTGGGGACGAGCGATGGTCTTTTCCTACGAATCTATCCCCCTAGGAGCATGCGCGTAATACTTTGCTTTGATAACTTGTAGATTTTTGCAATAAGTATATGAGTTATTTATGACTAATGTTGAGTTCATGGATTATACGCACTCTCTTCCTTCCACCATTGCTAGCCTCTCTAATACCGTGCACTTTTCGCCGGTATCATACACCACCCATATACCTTCCTCAAAACAGCCACCATACCTACCTATTATGTCATTTCCATAGCCATTCCGAGATATATTGCCATGCAAGTTACCACCGTTCCGTTTACTATGACACGCTTCATCATTGTCATATTGCTTTGCATGATCATGTAGTTGACATCGTATTTGTGGCAAAGCCATCGTTCATAATTCTTTCATACATGTCACTCTTGATTCATTGCATATCCCGGTACTCCGTCGGAAGCATTCACCTAGAGTCATATTTTTGTTCTAAGTATTGAGTTGTAAGTAAATAAAAGTGTGATGATCATCATTATTAGAGCATTGTCCCAAGTGAGGAAACGATGATGGAGACTATGATTCCCCCATAAGTCGGGATGAGACTCCGGACGAAAAAAAATAAAAAATAAAAAAAGGCCATAAAAAAGGAGAAAAGGCCCAAATAAAAAAATGAGAGAAAAAGAGAGAAGGGACAATGTTACTATCCTTTTACCACACTTGTGCTTCAAAGTAGCACCATGATCTTCATGATAGAGAGTCTCCTATGATATCACTTTCATATACTAGTGGGAATTTTTCATTATAGAACTTGGCTTGTATATTCCAATGATGGGCTTCCTCAAAATGCCCTAGGTCTTCGTGAGCAAGCGAGTTGGATGCACACCCACATAGTTTCTTTTATTGAGCTTTCATATATTTATAGCTCTAGTGCATCCGTTGCATGGCAATCCCTACTCACTCGCATTGATATCTATTGATGGGCATTTCCATAGCCCGTTGATATGCCTAGTTGATCTGAGACTATCCTTTTTGTCTTCTCCACAACCACCATTCTATTCCACATATAGTGCTATGTCCATGGCTCACGCTCATGTATTGCGCGAAGATTGAAAAAGTTTGAGAACACCAAAAGTATGAAACAATTGCTTGGCTTGTCATCGGGGTTGTGCATGATTTAAATACTTTGTGTGGTGAAGATAGAGCATAGCCAGACTATATGATTTTGTAGGGATAACTTTCTTTGGCCACGTTATTTTGAGAAGACATAATTGCTTGGTTAGTATGCTTGAAGTATTATTATTTTTATGTCAATATTAAACTTTTATCTTGAATCTTTCGGATCTGAATATTCATACCACAATTAAGATAATTACATTGAAAATTATGCTAAGTAAGCATTCCACATCAAAAATTCTATTTTTATCATTTACCTACTCGATGACGAGCATGAATTAAGCTTGGGGATGCTTGATACGTCTCCAACATATCTATAATTTTTTATTGTTCCATGCTATATTATATTCTGTTTTTGGATGATTAACAGGCTTTATTATACACTTTTATATTATTTTTTGGGACTAACCTATTAACCGGAGGCCCAACCCGAATTGCTGTTTTTTTTGCCTATTTCAGTGTTTCGCAGAAAAAAATATCAAATGGAGTCCAAACGGAATGAAACCTTCGGGAACGTGATTTTCAGAACGAACGTGATACAGAGGACTTGGAGTCTACGTCAAGAAATCAACCAGGAGAGCACGAGGCAGGGGGCGCGCCTACCCCCTGGGCGCGCCCTCCACCCTCGTGGGGCCCACGTTGCTCCACCGACGTACTTCTTCCTCCTATATATACCTACATACCCCCAAACTATCAGATACGGAGCCAAAAACCTAATTCCACCGCCGCAACTTTCTGTACCCGCGAGATCCCATCTTGGGGCCTTTTCCGGCGCTCCGCCGGAGGGGGCATTGATCACGGAGGGCTTCTACATCAACACCATAGCCTCTCCGATGATGTGTGAGTAGTTTACCTCAGACCTTCGGGTCCATAGTTATTAGCTAGATGGCTTCTTATCTCTCTTTGGATCTCATACAAAGTTCTCCACGATTCTCGTGGAGATCTATTCGATGTAATCTTCTTTTGCGGTGTGTTTGTTGAGACCGATGAATTGTGGGTTTATGATCAAGTTTATCTATGAACAATATCTGAATCTCCTCTGAATTATTTTATGTATGATTTGTTATCTTTGCAAGTCTCTTCGAATTATCAGTTTGGTTTGGCCTACTAGATTGATCTTTCTTGCAATGGGAGAAGTGCTTAGATTTGGGTTCAATCTTGCGGTGTCCTTTCCCAGTGACAGCAGGGGCAGCAAGGCATGTATTGTATTGTTGCCATCGAGGATAAAAAGATGGGGTTTATATCATATTGCATGAGTTTATCCCTCTACATCATGTCATCTTACTTAAAGCATTACTCTGTTCTTATGAACTTAATACTCTAGATGCATGCTGGATAGCGGTCGATGTGTGGAGTAATAGTCGTAGATGCAGAATCGTTTCGGTCTACTTGTCGCGGACGTGATGCCTATATACATGATCATACCTAGATATTCTCATAACTATGCTCAATTCTATCAATTGCTCAACAGTAATTTGTTCACCCACCGTAATACTTATGCTCTTGAGAGAAGCCACTAGTGAAACCTATGGTCCCGGGTCTATTTTCCATCATATTAATCTTTCTACACTTATTATTTTTATTGCCTTTTATTTTACTTTGCATCTTTATCATAAAAATACCAAAAATATTATCTTATCATATCTATCAGATGTCACTCTCATAAGTGACCGTTGAGGGATTGACAACCCCTTTATCATGTTGGTTGCAAGGTTCTTATTTGTTTGTGTAGGTGTGAGGGACTCGTGCGTGATCTCCTACTGGATTGATACCTTGGTTCTCAAAAGCTGAGGGAAATACTTACGCTACTTTACTGCATCACCCTTTCCTCTTCAAGGGAAAACCAACGCAGTGCTCAAGAGGTAGAAGCTGTCACTGGGAAAGGACACCGCAAGATTGAATCCAAAGCTAAGCACTTATCCCATTGCAAGAAATATCAATCTAGTAGGCCAAACCAAACTGATAATTCAAAGAGACTTGCAAAGATATTTAAATCATGCATAAAAGAATTCAGAGAAGAATCAAATATTGTTCATAGATAATCTTGATCATAAACCCACAATTCATCGGGTCTCGACAAACACCCCGCAAAAAGAGTTACATCAAATAGATCTCCAAGAGAATCGAGGAGAACTTTGTATTGAGATCCAAAGAGAGAGAAGAAGCTATCTAGCTAATAACTATGGACCCGAAGGTCTGTGGTAAACTACTCACACATCATCGGAGAGGCTATGGTGTTGATGTAGAAGCCCTCCGTGATCGATTCCCCCTCCGGCGGAGCACTGGAAAAGGCCCCAAGATGGGATCTCACGGGTACAGAAGGTTGCGGCGGTGGAAATAGGGTTTCGTGGTGCTCTCGGATGTTTTCAAGGTATATGAGTATATATAGGCGAAGGAAGTAGGTCGGTGGAGCTGCGAGGGGCCCACGAGGGTGGGGGCGCGCCCACCCCCCTAGGGTGCGCCCTCCTGCCTCGTGGCTTCCTTGCTGCTTCCTTGACGTCCACTCCAAGTCTCCTGGATTGCGTTTGTTCCAAAAACGATCCTCGCGAAGGTTTCATTCCGTTTGGATTCCGTTTGATATTCCTTTTTTGCGAAACACTGAAATAGGCAAAAAACAGCAATTTGCACTGGCCTTTGGTTAATAAGTTAGTCCCAAAAATAATATAAAAGTGCATAGTAAAGCCCATTAAACATCCAAAGAAGATAATATAATAGCATGGAACAATCAAAAATTATAGATACGTTGGAGACGTATCAAGTTGCACCATCGCAGTGTCACAGGGGCGTTTCAGCGTTGCATCTCTCCTGAAGAAGGCTGTGAGATTCTACGGGAGATTCACGAAGGAGATTGTGGTCATCATGCCGGCTCTAAATCTCTTGTAGCCAAGGCTTTTCTTCATGGTTTCTATTGGTTGATGGCTCATGCTGATGTAGAGGATTTGGTAAGTAAATGTGACGGTTGTCAGAAGTTTTCACGACGGTCTCATGTGCCGGCTCAAGAATTGAGGATGATTCCAATTACTTGGCCGTTTGCAACTTGGGGGCTTGATATGGTTGGGCCTTTTAAGAGGTCCAAGGATAAGAAGACCCACCTTTTGGTGGCGGTTGATAAGTTTACTAAGTGGGTTGAAGCAGAGCCGGTTAGTAAGTGTGATGCAGCAACGGCGGTTCAATTCATGAAGAAGGTGATCTTTCATTTTGGCTTTCCACACAGCATTATAACAGATAATGGTACTAATCTCTCTAAAGGCGCTATGAGAAAATTCTGTCAACGGGAGCATATTCGCCTTGACGTTTCCTCGGTGGCTCACCCTCAATCTAATGGTCAAGTGGAGCGAGCTAATCAAGAGATCCTGTGAGGCATCAAGCCCTGACTTATGGTTCCTTTGCAAAGAATGCCGGGTTGTTGCATGGAGGAGTTGCCCTCAGTGTTATGGAGTATCAATACAACCCCAACAGATCTACGGGTTACACACCTTTCTTCATGGTTTATGGAGCAAAGGCGGTTCTCCCTAGTGACATCCGCCACGATTCACCCCGGATGGCGGCTTACGTTGAAGCTGATAATGAAAAGGCACGTCAAGATGCACTAGACCTGTTGGATGAGGAGCGTGATCTCGCGGCGGCTCGTTCGACGATTTATCAGCAAGACCTACGTCATTATCACAGCCGCCGGGTCAAAACCAGAACCTTTCAAGAAGGCGACTTAGTAGTCCGGCTCATCCAGGATCAGACAGATATGCATAAGTTATCCCCGCCTTGGGAAGGACCTTTTGTGGTCAGCAAGAATCTACATAATGGGTCATATTATCTTATTGATGTTCGAGACCACAAGGACTCACGTAAGTCGGAGGAGGAGACCCGTCGGCCGTGGAATATTTCTCACACTACAAAAAAATACACTTCCGTGATGATACGTGTTTGTCACAGTAGGTCACGTTTTCTGTCATGCATGTACATCCATGACAATTTTATGACAGAATCAAGATAGTCATACATGTGCTGTCGTAGAAGTGTTCCACTTCCATGACGATAAATCGCGCGTCACAGAAGTGCTTTTGTCAAGGGTGACCGACACGTGGCATCCACCATAACGGAATGCCGTTAAGCTATCGGGTCCACTTTTGGATCCGATAACCCGTTAACAGCCCCGACCAATGGGGATTTTCCACGTGTAAAATCATCATTCGCTGGAGGAAACACGTGTCGGCACCGTTGGGACAGATGTCATCTACTCATTGGACCCAAAGCGCCTATGATACATCGACACGTGGCACGACCCCAATAGAGGCCCATTCCTGTGAAAAGGCCGGCCCGTTTGACTTGGTCAAAAGGTGGCGGGCCGACCCACGGCAAGCCTATTAACGGCCTGTTCGCATATAGCCCATTTACAACCCGCTAACCCAGGGCCCGTTTATGGCCTATCCGGGTTAGGCCCAGTAGTGTCATCTGGCTGTCCAATATAATTCCAGCCCGTTTTAACTTCCGGCCCATGTATGGCCCATGACGTACGGCCCATATGAGTCCCTTTGTAACTCTTGGCCCATTAATGACCCGTGGTGAAACTGGCCCGTAATGAACAGTGTATCGCTTTATACTCATTAGCGACCCATTATTCCATTGGGTCATTTCCAGCCCGTGTTACCTTTCGGCCTTCTGAGGGCCCATTTATTCTTGGGCTCATTTTCAGCATTCGGTTACTTACGGCCCATTATTGGCCTTTTCTGCTTGTGGGCCAAATTCAGCCCGTGGATACAGTCGGCCCATTTGTGGCCCGTTAATCTGTTGGGCCATTTTCATAGCATCATCAAATACGACCTATTAACGGCCCGTTATGGTTAGCCCATAAAACGTACGATTTCCACTCTAGCCCGTTTACGGTCCCTTATACGGCCCGTACAAGGCCCATAGATGAGATGACCCGTAGAAGGCCCATGGATCCTACGAGACGTAGAAGGCCCATTGACCCGACGGCCCATAGAAGGCCCATTGATCCGACGGCCCATAGAAATCCATGGATCCGCTGGCCCATAGAAGGCCCATGGATCCGACAGCCGATAGAAGGCCCACGGATCCGACAACCCATAGAAGGCCCACGAATCCGACGGCCATAGAAGGCCATGGATCGTCCATCCCGTAGATGGCCCATAGATCGTACGGCCTGTGGAGGGCCATGGTCACTACAACGTTTGGGCGAGTTGGCCCCCGTTTGAACGATATAGCATATTCAAAGAATTATCCTACTCTATACTATCACCTCTAAAAAACATACACTATACAATAAAGAGACTAAGGCATAGAAACGTAGAATAATCCTACACTATACAAAAAGAAATTACAGCCGATTATACCCACTGGGCATTATGGTCCGGCACCAGTGATAATAAAGCATACACAAACAACAAATTACATACACTAGGCAAATACAGCTCATACATCATGGACGCGCATCAACATAACTTACCATTTGAACTATAATCTCTTCAGAAAATAGGATTGGCCGGATTTAGATAGCACAAATTTCAGTCTGCAAAATCTCCAATTCCTTCATTGTTACCTCAGTGTCTTGTTTAATTTTTTTGACTCCTGCATCTAATACCTGCATGTCCAGTCTCAACTTGTTGATTGTACGTTCAGAATCATGCACACGTTGTCTTGCCACCTCTAGTTGATGCTCGAGAACATCAGCACATTCCAATTCCAATCCATAATCATTCGGTAACGGCCATGCCGCACTGCTCGCAGATCTTTGTGTTGATGTCACGTCATCCTGAAATGTTTCTATAAGTACACATGACTAGGGCAAAAATATAGTTACAGCAGTGAAGCGAGCAAGACAAACTATTTTGTACATGGCAAAACAGGACTAACAATAATGTTACACGTCATGAAGCATAAGCAGGTGATATTTTAAAAATTATAAAAAAGGTAGTATGTGCAGCCTGCATACAGAAATCTCTCTTAGCTCACCAGAGGAGCATGATGTTGGGGCCCAATCCAAAACACAGACAAGTTACAAATTTAGACAGCACGTTGCATAGAAGTAAGCAAGCAGTTGGCCATTCTGTAGCTCAATTAAAGTCTTAGGGAGCATAATGAACAATAGAGGATTTCATACAAACATACTACAGCAAGCAAAACTATGCAATCATTAGCCTAGTATAAACTAGATTGTGAGCCTCATTCAATAATAGTTGGTTAATAGACTTCAAAGCTTCAGGCACACTTCGGCAGAGTAATTAAATGGTAAGGCCTTTAATTATGTCAAATAATAGTTATACAAGTACCCAACATCAGGCATCATTCTTTGGGCATCTCATTAACTGAGGACAAATAAAGCAATTGAAAAGAGCAAATTAACTATGCCTGAAACAAACAAGGAATTGAACTGTTGAGTTGGATACAGTGACTTACCTTAACAGGTTGAAGAGGCTCAGCGCAGCTCCTACTTCTCTTGCAAGGCTCCTTCCTAACATCTTGTACTTGGAAATCCTCAATCTTATCTTCATTGCACCCCCTCTGCAAGGTGACACAAACTAGTTACTCGTCTCCTTGGAAGATAAATATGCATACTTTCCAGTCTGTGAACACAAAAGGATGAGATTATAACAAAATGATGTCTACTACGCAACCTTCTTCTTGTAGACGCTGTTGGGCCTCCAAGTGTAGAGGTTTGTAGGACAGTAGCAAATTTCCCTCAAGTGGATGACCTAAGGTTTATCAATCCATGGGAGGCGTAGGTTGAAGATGGTCTCTCTCAAACAACCCTGCAACCAAATAACAAAGAGTCTCTTGTGTCCCCAACACACCCAATACAATGGTAAATTGTATAGGTGCACTAGTTCGACGAAGAGATGGTGATACAAGTGCAATATGAATGGTAGATATAGGTTTTTGTAATCTGAAAATATAAAAACAGCAAGGTAACTAATGATAAAAGTGAGCGTAAACGGTATTGCAATGATAGGAAACAAGGCCTAGGGTTCATAGCTTCACTAGTGCAAGTTCTCTCAACAATAATAACATAATTGGATCATATAACTATCCCTCAATATGCAACAAAGAGTCACTCGAAAGTCACTAATAGCGGAGAACAAACAAAGAGATTATGGTAGGGTACGAAACCACCTCAAAGTTATCCTTTCTGATCGATCTATTCAAGAGTTCGTACTAGAATAACACCTTAAGACACAAATCAACCAAAACCCTAATGTCACCTAGATACTCAAATGTCACCTCAAGTATCCATGGGTATGATTATACGATATGTATCACACAATCTCGGATTCATCTATTCAACCAACACAAAGTACTTCAAAGAGTGCCCCAAAGTTACTACCGGAGAGTCAAGAGGAAAACGTGTGCCAACCCCTACGCATAAGTTCACAATGTTACGGAACCCGCAAGTTGATCACCAAAACATACATCAAGTAGATCACCTGATATCCCATTGTCACCACAGATACGCACATGCAAGACATACATCAAGTGTTCTCAAATCCTTAAAGACTCAATCTGATAAGATAACTTCAAAGGGAAAACTCAATCCATTACAAGAGAGTAGAGGGGGAGAAACATCATAAGATCCAACTATAATAGCAAAGCTCGCGATACATAAAGATCGTGCCACCTCAAGAACACGAGAGAGAGAGATCAAACACATAGCTACTGGTACATACCCTCAGCCCCGAGGGTGAACTACTCCCTCCTCGTCATGGAGAGCGCCGAGATGATGAAGATGGCCACCGGTGAGGGTTCCCCATCCGGCAGGGTGCCGGAACAGGGCCCCGATTGTTTTTTGGTGGCTACAGAGGCTTGCGGCGGCGGAACTCCCGATCTATTCTGCTCCCCGAAGGTTTTAGGGTATATGGATATATATAGGCGAAAGAAGTCGGTTAGGGGAGCCATGAGGGGCCCCCGAGGGTGGGGGGCGCACTGAAGGGGGCAGGCGCGCCTCCCTGCCTCGTGGCCACCACGTTGCTTCCCTGACATACACTCCAAGTCTCCTGGATTGCTTCCGATCCAAAAATAACTCTCCCGAAGGTTTCATTCTCTTTGGACTCCGTTTGATATTCCTTTTCTTCGAAACACTGAAATAAGGAAAAAACAGAAATTGGCACTGGGCTCTGGGTTAATAGGTTAGTCCCAAAAATCATATAAAAGTGCATATTAAAGCCCATTAAACATCCAAGATGGATAATATAATAGCATGAATACTTCATAAATTATAGATACGTTGGAGACGTATCAGCATCCCCAAGCTTAATTCCTGCTCGTCCTCGAGTAGGTAAATGATAAAAGAAATAATTTATGAAGTGTGAATGCTAGCAGGTGCACAAGTTTGATCAATGATAATTTCAATCACCTTTTCTAGCCTCATCATATGTCATAACAATAGCTCAACTCATAGAACTTTTCATGATTAGGTAACAAGCTATTCACATGTTAAAGTATAGAACATAAACTTTCTTGAAAACTAACAAACCGTGTTATTAGTCATCAAACAATTACAATTCATCTAATTTTCAGGAAGAGTCCATGTCAGAGCTTTGATTTAGCAAATCCCACATACTCAACTATCATATAGTCTTCCATGATTGCTACCACTCAAAGCATATTTTTAGAACAAATAGCATCCATCGAACACAGAGAAGATAGGGGCTTAATGTTTCGCCTCCCAACTTATTTATCATATAGATAATTGTCAACAATAATAATTTATGATCAACTATATTTGAATGGCCATATATGCTTAGATCTTTCTCCACCACATGATGCTTGCCAACTAAAAAGTAGGTTGGAATGAGCAGGAATACTACTGACTATTGCATAAAAGTAAAAGATAGGCCCTTCGCAGAGGGAAGCAGGGATTTGCAGAGGTGCGAGAGCTCGAAGCTAAAACAAAGATGAAAATAATTTTGAGAGGTATGCTTTCATTGTCAACATAACGACCAAGAGTTCCCAATATCTTCCATACTAGATACATTATAGGTGGTTCCCACGCAGAAAGGTAAAGATTTTTACTCCCCCTCCACCAACATTCACACTCCACAGCTTGCCCGAAACAACGGGTGCCGTCCAACTATCAACATTCCTGGGGGAGTTTTGTTTAAATTATTTGCGATTTTGTTTTTGATCTTTTGATCATAGGACTCGGCATCCCAGTACCAGCCATTTTCTCGTGAATGATGAGCGGAGTCCACTCATCGTGAGAATAACCCACCTAGCATGGAAGATACTGACAGCCCCTAGTCGCTACATGAGCGATTCGGGCATACAAAACAGATTATTATTTGAAGGTTTAGAGTTTGGCACATGCAAATTTACTTGGAATGGCAGGTAAATACCACAGATAGGTAGATATGGTGGACACTCATGGAATAAACTTGGTTCAAGGAATTTGGATGCACAAGCAGTATTCCCTCTTAGTACAAATATTTTGGCTAGCAAAGGATTCTAAAGAGCAAGCACCACATGTTGGAGGATCTATAACAATATAACTTCTATACAAATATACCCAAGCATAACTCATTATGTTGTCTTCCTTGTCCAACTTCAACTAATTTGCTCGGGTTTGAAAATAATTAATGGGGCTCACAATCATAGAAGATGTCCAATATAGTATATTTATATGTAAAATCTCTCTTCCTTCAATATTCTTTCATGAATTGTTCAAGTGACCAATACAATGTTTGCTAACCTTCAATAAATTTACCACCTCTACTTCTTATATGTGAAGTCATTACTCCCCATGGGATAAGCATATGAAACATATATAATTTCAGATTTATGATATTCAAATCATTCAACTATTTACTCATAGGATACAAGTGAAGCACACGAGTAAATGACAAACTACTCCAAAAAGATATAAGTGAAGATCAATGAGTAGTTAAATAATTATGTAGCTATGTGAGGGCTTTCTCTCATTTAAGAATTTCAGATCTTGGAATATTATTTAAACATCAAGCAAAACAAAATAAAACGACATTTCAAGGATAGCACTCATCATGTGAAGAAGCAAAAACTTAGGCTCAACCGATACTAACCGATAATTGTTGAAGAAGAAAGGTGGGATGCCTACCGGGGCATCCCCAAGCTTAGATGCTTGAGACTTCTTGAAATATTATCTTGGGGTGCCTTGGGCGTCCCCAAGCTTGAGCTTTTGTGTCTCCTTAATTCCTCTCATATCACGGTTTCCTAAATCTCGAAAGCTTCATCCGCACCAAACTCAACAAGAACTCGTGAGATAAGTTAGTATAAACCAATGCAAAAACCTTATCATCTTCTACTGTAACAAATCACTAAAATTATTATTCAACATTGCATACTAAATGCCTCTGCATATTTAATACTCCTATCCTCAAATAGAATCATTAAACAAGCAATCATATGCAAACAATGCAAACATAGCAGCAATCTGCCAAAACAGTACAGTCTATAAAGAAGGCAAGATTCATCATACTTCCCTAACTCCAAACATTATGAAATTGTACCACACTGTAGAAAATTTATCAGAGCTTATTATGCAAAAAGTTTCAACATTTTATCATATTCTGGCTTTTCTAGGGAATTTTGGCAACATCAATAAACTTTCTGTTTTCAAACAGCAATATGTAGACTTGTAAAATAGGCATAGTAAAGGCTATCAATGCCACTTTTATTGAAATAAAAGATGCAAAACATTGTTCTAAATAACAGCAAGCAAATCCTAACAAAATAAATTGACGCTCCAAGCAAAACACATATCATGTGATGAATAAAAATATAGCTCCTAGTAAAGTTACCGATGAACGAAGACGAAAGAGGGGATGCCATCCGGGGCATCCCCAAGCTTAGGCTTTTGTTTGTCCTTGAATATTACCTTGGGGTGCCTTGGGCATCCCAAAGCTTAGGCTCTTGCCACTCCTTATTCCATAGTCCATCGAATCTTTACCCAAAACTTGAAAACTTCACAACACAAAACTTAACAGAAAATCTCGTGAGCTCTGTTAGTGAAAGAAAACAAAACACCACTACAAGGTACTATAATGAACTCATTCTTTATTTGTATTGGTGTTAAAGCTACTGTATTCCAACTTCTCTATGGTTTATAAACTTTTTTACTAGCCATAGATTCATCAAAATAAGCAAACAAGACACGAAAAACAGAATCTGTCAAAAACAGAACATTCTGTAGTAATCTGTAACTAACGCAAACTTATGGAATTCAAAAATTCTACCAAAATAGGACGACCTAGATAATTTGATTATTGATCTGATACGATTGGAATCAGTATTTTATCACGTTCTGGTGATTTTAAACAATTGTTTTCGTGAACAGAAAGTTTCTGGAATTTTCAGCAAGATCAAATAACTATCATCCTAGAAGATCCTATAGGTCTTACTTGGCACAAACACTAATTAAAACATAAAACCACATCTAAACAAAAGCTAGATGGATTATTTATTACTAAACAGAACCAAAAAGCAAGAATCTAAAATAAAATTGGGTTGCCTCCCAACAAGCGCTAACATTTAACGCCCCTAGCTAGGCATGATGATTTCAATGATGCTCACATAAAAGATAAGAATTGAAACATAATGGGAGCATCATGAAGAATATGACTAGCACATTTAAGTCTAACCCACTTCCTATGCATAGGGATTTTGTGAGCAAACAACTTATGGGAACAAGAATCAATTTGCATAGGAAGGTAAAACAATCATAACTTCAAGATTTTAAGCACATAGAGAGGAAACTTGATATTATTGCAATATGTAGAAGCATATGATCCTCTCTCATAATAATTTTTAGTAGCATCATGAATGAATTCAACTATATAACCAGCACATAAAGCATTCTTTTCATGATCTACTAGCATAGAATTTTTATTACTCTCCACATAAGCAAATTTATTCTCATCAATAGTAGTGGGAGCAAACTCAACAAAATAGCTATCATGTGATTGAAAATTAAGATCAAGATGACAAGTTTCATGGTTATCATTATTCTTTATAGCATACGTGTCATCACAATAATCATCATAGATAGGAGGCATGCTTTCATCATAGTAAATTTGCTCATCAAAGCTTGTGGGACAAAAAATATCATCTTCATCGAACATAGCTTCCCCAAGCTTGTGGCTTTGCATATCATTAGCATCATGGTTATTCAAAGAATTCATACTAACAACATTGCAATCATGCTCATCATTCACATATTTTATGCCAAGCATTCTATGTAATTCTTCTTCTAGTACTTGAGCACAATTTTCGGAATCCTTATTCTCATGAAAGATATTAAAAAGATGAAGCATATGAGGTACCCTTAATTCCATTTTTTTGTAGTTTTCTTTTATAAACTAAACTAGTGATAAAACAAGAAACTAAAAGATTCGATTACAAGATCTAAAGATATACCTTCAAGTACTCACCTCCCCGACAACGGTGCCAGAAAAGAATTTGATGTCTACTACGCAACCTTCTTCTTGTAGACGTTGTTGGGCCTCCAAGTGCAGAGGTTTGTAGGACAGTAGCAAATTTCCCTCAAGTGGATGACCTAAGGTTTATCAATCCGTGGGAGGCGTAGGTTGAAGATGGTCTCTCTCAAACAACCCTGCAACCAAATAACAAAGAGTCTCTTGTGTCCCCAACACACCCAATACAATGGTAAATTGTATAGGTGCACTAGTTTGGCGAAGAGATGGTGATACAAGTGCAATATGGATGGTAGATATAGGTTTTTGTAACCTGAAAATATAAAAACAGCAAGGTAACTAATGATAAAAGTGAGCGTAAACGGTATTGCAAAGATAGGAAACAAGGCCTAGGGTTCATACTTTCACTAGTGCAAGTTCTCTCAACAATAATAACATAATTGGATCATATAACTATCCCTTAACATGCAACAAAGAGTCACTCGAAAGTCACTAATAGCGGAGAACAAACAAAGAGATTATGGTAGGGTACGAAACCACCTCAAAGTTATCCTTTCTGATCGATCTATTCAAGAGTTCGTACTAGAATAACACCTTAAGACACAAATCAACCAAAACCCTAATGTCACCTAGATACTCAAATGTCACCTCAAGTATCCATGGGTATGATTATACGATATGTATCACACAATCTCGGATTCATCTATTCAACCAACACAAAGTACTTCAAAGAGTGCCCCAAAGTTACTACTGGAGAGTCAAGACGAAAATGTGTGCCAACCCCTATGCATAAGTTCACAATGTTACGGAACCCACAAGTTGATCACCAAAACATACATCAAGTAGATCACGTGATATCCCATTGTCACCACAGATACGCACATGCAAGACATACATCAAGTGTTCTCAAATCCTTAAAGACTCAATCTGATAAGATAACTTCAAAGGGAAAACTCAATCCATTACAAGAGAGTAGAGGGGGAGAAACATCATAAGATCCAACTATAATAGCAAAGCTTGCGATACATAAAGATCGTGCCACCTCAAGAACACGAGAGAGAGAGAGATCAAACACATAGCTACTGGTACATACCCTCAGCCCCGAGGGTGAACTACTCCTTCCTCGTCATGGAGAGCGCCGGGATGATGAAGATGGCCACCGGTGAGGGTTCCCCCCTCCGGCAGGGTGCCGGAACAGGGCCCCGATTGGTTTTTGGTGGCTACAGAGGCTTGCGGCGGCGGAACTCCGGATCTATTCTGCTCCCTGAAGGTTTTAGGGTATATGGATATATATAGGTGAAAGAAGTCAGTCAGGGGACCCACGAGGGGCCCACGAGGATGGGGGCACGCCCAGGGGGGGCAGGCGCGCCTCGCTGCCTCGTGGACACCTCGTTGCTTCCCTGATGTACACTCCAAGTCTCCTGGATTGCTTCCGTTCCAAAAATAACTCCCCCGAAGGTTTCATTTCGTTTGGACTCCGTTTGACATTCCTTTTCTTCGAAACACTGAAATATGGAAAAAACAGAAACTGGCACTAGGCTCTGGGTTAATAGGTTAGTCCCAAAAATCATATAAAAGTGCATATTAAAGCCCATTAAACATCCAAGATGGATAATATAATAACATGAATACCTCATAAATTATAGATACGTTGGAGACGTATCACAAAACAACACCACATAATGAAACATGCCGCATCTCTTGCACTTGCACACAATGAAATGAGCATTTACTATGTCTGCACTATGTAACAACTAGGCATACCTTTGAACTGGATCTCCAAGTACTCTTGGAGAGCCTACTTTAGTGTACAACTAAACCTTTATGTCACCTATGAGTTAGAAAAGGCCCCACTACAGCAGCCCTTAGTGTTTAAATCTTGACAAGCTCTGTTAGAGTGTTAGGTCAAGAACAACAAGTAATCAAAGCAAACAGTCCTAGTATGGCTGGATGATGCAAACAAGCAATTGAACAGATATGTGAGCAAATCTTACATATCAAGAAAAGAAGCAAAGAAGGAGGCTTAAAGACCATCACTTGACTGACCAGATTTAAGGGGCATTTAAACATCATGTGCAACGTATGAACTAACACAAACATTGCATATTCCAGATTCTACAATGGAATGCACATGTATTAGGTTATGCCATGTATGATGATGCCTAAATGTACACTATAGCAGGCAGGAGTGATTCATCATTGCACGCACAATTGAATTGGAGGTTAAGGGCCAGTTCTATTCCGCCTTTTCAGGGCTTATTGTCAAAATAAGCCATAAAAGATGTAAAGAAGTCATTTTGAGTTATGGGCTTGGGCTTAACTAATTTCGCTTTGGAGGGGGGTGTTTCGGGTAGAACCTCACTACAAATTGAAGGGAATGGAATAGTGAAATGACTCCGTTGTCTGCCTATATTACACTCAAAATGCAACTGGTGATGCCCGCGTCACACCTCACCCTCAAGTAAAAACAGACACGCAAGCGTTCATTGCCCTGCCCGCTTGCATCTCCTCTCCCCTTTCCCTCTACCTCGACCCCCTGCCTGCAGCACTAGGGTTCCTCCAGCAAGCCGTCACCACTGGTCCCATCTGGCTTGGTCCTCGACGATGCTCTGTCCAGCTAGGCTACATGGCCGGCGGGTAGGGGCAAATCTCCCTGGCTGCTCCTCCCTCTGGTGCCACCCCTCATTCTCATGGTCTCCAGCAGCTGCTCCACTGTGGTTCGTCCAACGCACTACTCCGGCAGGCGCTGCACAACTACGGCTGATGCCACACTGCGGCAGAAGGCACCTTATTCCCCCTCCCCACCTCCCAGGCCGTGGCCTTGAGGTGCTGTTGAAGGATAAGCTCATCCAACAAGGCGAGGATCTCCTCTGATTTTTTTGCCAAATTTTCATTCTGATCCACTATACGATGAATTGCTATGAGCTGCTTCTGCTGCTGCTATATGATGCATTGCTATGAGCTGCTCCTGCTGCTGCTATATGATGAATTGCTATGAGCTGCTGCTGCTATATGATGAATTGCTATGAGCTGCTGCTATATGATGAGTTGCTATAAGCTGCTCCTACTGCTGCTGTATGATGAATTGCTATGAGTTGCTCCTGCCGATGCTATATGATGAATTGCTATGAGATGCTCCTGCTGCTGCTATATGATGAATTGCTATGAGCTGCTCCTGCTGCTGCTATATGATGAATTGCTATGAGCTGCTGCTGGTATATGAAGAATTGCACATTGTTGCTGCTGCTGCTGTATGATGAGTTGCTATGAGCTGCTGCTGCTATATGATGTTTTCAGGTGGTGCTGCTATATGATAATAACCAGCCACTTGGACCATCGAATTTCAATAAATAATTGTTCTTCATTTAAATGTGGGTCATGCGTTTTTCGTTTAAATTAGGCAATGTGATCTCTATGGAAAACATTGACCAAAGTAGATTGTGCCAAGTAGATGGTATCTTTGCATTTGCATTTTGAGCAAATAGTAATGGTCTGTTTTCCTATCATATTAATTACTGCACTGGGTTCAATTTGTGATGTTGGCAAGTCAAATTAATTTTCACATGGGCAGCAAAATGAAAAAAATATAATGCAATCTAGACTTTTCATTGATCATACCAAAGATAAGCTGAAAACGCAATGAAAAGAACTGGTTGGCTTATTACATGGAGCTTATATTCACAGGTGCTTATTTTCTTAGGATAACTCGTAATAACTTTCCCTAAGAAACTTGGCCAATAGAACTGACATACAAATAACATGTCACGATGATTGCAATGGAGGAGTGACGTACCATAGCACACTGTATAGGCTCACCGCTGGCTCTCCTTTTTTTGCGATGTTCCATGAAATTGCCACATACATCTTGTACTTTTTCATTGTGTAACCCTATCTGCAAGTTGACACGGCTAATTTCAGACATCTCTACATGATAATACATTGCATATACCTTGCGCATATTTAAACCACCAATTAATGATTGTGTGCGTAGCATAAACTAGCCATGACTCTGTGTGCTGGACTAGCAGGCACTCTAAGGGACCCTAATGTAGTGTATTGGAATTCTACATGCCACCTATGATTTTGTGTAATGTACTGCCTCTGTTCCTAAATATATGTCTATGTAGAGATTCCAGTATGGACCACATACAGATGTATATAGATGCATTTTCGAGTGTAGATTCACTCATTTTGCTCCGTATGTAGCCTATAGTGGAATCTCTAGAAAGACTTATATTTAGGAACGGAGGTACGAGGTAGTATCATGTATGACATCTACATATCTAATTTAGCAGCTAGCAGTAGAAATCATTGTCTGCACAAAGGGATTACTGGTCAAAAATCCTAGCAAAGCACGCTGGCAGGAACAGAACAATACAACAGAGAGAGACACGCTTACAAGATCATAGCAATGCCTCGGTCCAGGATCTTGGTTGGCCAAGCTGTTAGATCCAGAAGAAACATTGTCCTTGTAGTTTTTGCCAGCTGCATAATAGGTAACAGCGACCTGTTAGTATATTTGAAGTACATCGGGCAGGTGATGCTGGACGGGTTTAAAGGTGACAAGTACCTAGGCCGTGGCGGGTGCTTGGCATCTTGCTAGATGGTGGGAACCAGGTTAGAAACATCAAGGGTGATGACGTTGCGCTGGCTGTCGGGGTCCGGTAAGGAGATCTAGAACCGTCGAGTAGGGTGTTTGTGGAGCGGCTCCGGTAGGGTGGACTATGGTGTGGGCGAAGCGGATCTGTGGCCGTGGACGAGGGCGTAGGTGAAGCTGCTCCGGTGGTTGCGTTAAGGATGGTGTTGACGATGCAGATCTGCGGCCGTGGACGGGGCGTCAGAAGCTGCTCTGGTAGGTTGGATGAGGGTGCGAGGAAGCGGATCTGAGGCCGTGGACTTGTCAGTTGGCAAAGCGGCCCCGGTAGGGTTGAAAATGGTATAGGCGAAGCTACTCTGGTGGGGTTGACGATGGTGTAGGCGAAGTGGCTCCGGTAGGGTTGAGGAAGGTGTCAGCGAAGAGGATCAGAGGCCGTCGACGGGGGCATCGGTGGGGCGGCTCCGGGGGGGGGGGGGGGGGGGGGGGGGGGGGGGGGGGGGGGGGTGGACGAAGCGACTTCGGTGGGGAGTACGAATGAGCCGCTGCAGATGCGCTACGGTTGACGAGAGTACCGGCGAAGCAGATCCGGCGCTGTGGACAAGGCCGACACTAAATGGGCTGTGGTACAGTGGTGGATGAGCAGTCTACTTCTTTCTAGGGGAGGTGGGAGGGGTAGATGCGGCCATAGAAGCAGATTCGGCGAGGTGGACGCCGCTCGCAGTGAATGGGCTCTGGTACGCTGGTGGATGAGCAGTCTAGGGTTTCGAGAGTGCAGGGGAGAAAGGCCGATGAAGTA